>NC_057804.1:644692845-644744515 GCF_018294505.1 Triticum aestivum | reverse complement strand
AAGCACCTAATGCATCCAACCACCAAATTAAGAAAGGCAACAAAAATCTGCCACGAAAATATACACGAGGCCGAGTCTCCCACAAAGCAACAACAAATACCAGGGGTCCAAGCAGACCCGAGCACCTAATCCATCCAAAGGAACCCGACCAAATCCAGGATGGAGCCGCCAATGCATCCAAAAAAATAACCAGATTTGAGCAGCCAATACATCCAAAAAGCTACTGGAGCCGCACATAACAACAAGTAATCTACATATATTCGCTCTGCTAGACAGGAAGGAAAGGAAGAGCTCACCAACCAGGAACCTTGCAACCTCTCGACACGGCAGCAGACAGCGGGCCGACCGAAGTCTCGATAAACAGAACAAACAACATCCACAACGGACCTACAATGATAAATTCAACACAAAATCAATGGAAAAACGAAAACCTAGAACTGAAAGAGAAGACCGGCATCTCTATCAATTGCTTCCTCTGAATCCCTACCTATCAGCTGCCTCCTCTGAATGAACAAATTTAATGGGCTTAACCCTAAAAGTAAGAGGTTCCTCTGTATTATGTGTTGTGTTATGAATCAACTAAGCAAGGAAGTAATAATGCAATGAGATATTGTCCTTTTAGCAAGGAAAATATTGTCCTTATTAGGGGCATGGAAATTGAATCTAGTGAATACTTTAGTTCCTAGTGCATGAATAAAAACAGATCCCTACTTCAAGATAATCATCTTACATGTATTTTTTTACCTAGGATCTTGGGAGGAGGAGCAGGGGTGGGAGGGGAGGGCGGGGGAGCTCACCATGGTCGGGATCTCACGAGGAGGCGAAGCCGGCGGCCGGGTAGAAGGGCCTAGTGCTCACGGTTCCTGGTGCCCGATCGATCCACCGAAGGGTGTGGCGCCGGTTGTGGAGAAGGAGGCGACCGTCGGGACCCAGCTCGGCGGCGGCGCAGATCCAGAAGCCCCATCCGTGTCCGTGGCCGTAGCCATGGTAGATCTGGCCGCCACCAAGGGAGAGGCCGGCGGTAGGGGGAGGGAGAGGGAGAAGGTGGAAGTCGCCGATGGAGCACTCACGGGGCAGCGCCGACGAGTGCGCGGTCGGCCACGACCACCTCGACCTGCCGCTATGCAGGGGGAGAAGGAGGGGAGGGCGAGTCGGCGAAGGCGGCGACGCGACGGCAGGGGAGGGACAGGGAACGGGCGGCGGCGGTGGCGTAGAAAGGAGCTAGGGTTAGGGAAGTCGGGAGCAAAGAGGCGGCGCGAGGGCAAGCAGAGACGGCAGCAGCGCGAGGGCGAGCGGTGGCGGCGTGCGAGGCAGAGGAGATCGAGAGAGGGAGAGGAGGAGGTGGGACGAGCGAATGTGGAGGAGCGACGGCTAGGTCACACCCATGTGCGATTGGATATTTTTTCAACCATGGGAAATGATGAAAATGCCCTCCGCAGCCATCTAGTTTTACACGCGGTGGCAAGCCTACAGTCGCGCAAATTTTATCTAACGGCCCACGACGATCTGGTAAATATCGGACGTCTCACGTGAGCCGAACCCGCGATCCGACGGCCATTACGCGTCAAGGAGTTCGATTCAACGGTCCAGAATCCAAACGAACGTGAGAGCTTCATTTTGTTTCAGACTCTAACAAGGGGATGCGCCATACCGCGTTGGATGCACCTACTGCTAGCAGGACAAAACCAAAGGTCTTTATCCACCTTGCCAAGCCAGACGAACAAGAATGCGGACGAAATCCGCATCTTTTTGGGTCACGCGTCGGAGTTGTCTAAAAAGCCTAATTAATCTAACGTCATTTTTCATTCATATCCTCTGACACTCTTTGTAAAAAAAAAATTTATACTCCGATACTCCTCAAGGTATGAAGAAAAATATGTTAATTTGCTCTTCTGACAATCAAGAAAAAACACCTAATTAAGTTGGCCTTTGAGCCCAGCCAAGCGGCACAGCACAGGTATGATAGTACTCCATGTAAAGGTTCAGTGGACTGATATGCCTGTCAATTTTAGCATAAGTACAGTATCTGTACTCCGTACAAGGTTGTCGAGGTCGTTGTGCTGGACCTTTTGTTTCAGTGTGGACAGTTCTTAGAGGACAAATGACGCTGCAGCCATGATGCCACCGACACTGTTCAGCATTTGTTGCTTTCGCGTGTGCCATGATGCTCTAGCTGCGACCTAAACGACAAAGCGAAAATGCTCACTCGGTAGCTTTACGGTTCACCAAATCACTAACTGTACCCTGGAATGAACAGTATGAACATTTTTTGCTATTCAATACCAGCCATTAAATTTGTGCAAACCGATCCGGACGTCTGAAATCCCATAATCTGGAACCAAATGTTGGGGAGGTTTGCAGACATCTGGATCTCCGCTACGTCGGACTCCGACCCGCTCGACACATCTAAAACCCCCACCCGGAATCCGCCGTCGTGATGGAGCCACCACCAAAGGACCTGCCGGAGATGATCATCATCCCGTCGGAGCCGGAGGATCCGGTGGTTGTGGCCTTCCGCAAGGCCGCATCTGCGACAAGCTGAAGAAGAAGAAGGCGGGCGGTGCGCTGGCGGCCGGTCAGGGTGTACCTCATCTGGCAAAGCGCACCGCCACCCTGGTGCCACCCGAGTGGCCATTCAGTCGAAGCCGCCCTACTACTATGCCTCCCAACACCTTGGTCCGGCCGGCTTGCAGCTATTCCAAGTTCTCTGTCCATCGAGTCCCATTCACCATCAACCTTAACAATAACTACGTCTTCGAGTATCAGTTGCCACGGCTTCTCTAGTCGTAGATGCCATCTATGGACCACTCGTCCGGTTCATAGCCACCCCCATCACTGCCCGGTCATTGTTCTCCTCAATGCGTCATCCTAGCGCGACAGCAGTGGACGACAAGACAATGATGAACATTATTCATGATGGAGGTGGCTATGAAGAGGAACAAGTGGATGACTCCCAGTCAATGAAACAACCACAGCTAGACTTCCAACGGACTTGTACCTAGCAAGACACCCAAAATGCGGACATGGATTCATACGAGCGGTGGGCGTCGGGTGCAAACCCAAAGAAGAAGCAGAGGCAACTAATTTTCCCCCAAAGGAGGATGATTTGTTGTGTGAGGCATGGTTGGCCTCTAGTGTCAATGCATTTTAGGGCACGGACAATGGGGCGCGATGTCTTTGGAAAAGCGTGCATGCTTCGTTTCGTGAGCAAAAGCACTACGACCCATACTGCTAGGAAGTGATCCACCAAAGCAAATGCAAAGTCTCTCACCCTTCCATGGTACACCATTCTAGAGCACGTCCGTAAGTTTTGTGACTTCTGCAATCAAGTTAAAACCCGATGGCCAAGTTGCTCGATAATTCAAGAGCTCGTAGGTTTTGTGACTTCTGCAATCAAGTTAAAACACGATGGCCAAGTTGCTCGATAATTCAAGAGCTCGTAGGTTTTGTGCCTTGTTGCTCTATGTTTTGATGATTTCATCAATTTCTGGCTTGTTGCAACTTTTTGAACATGCACTGCCTTCCTTTACAAGCCCTACGTGTGTGCACACTACATCACAAGATGGAGAAGAAGCACTTCATCTTTATGCATCGTGGGTTAAAGTTGAATGGGCAAAGCAAGTGGCTCGCCTCTATTGCCAATTATGTCAATTCCACCATTGAACATATAAAGGACGAGGGACTGCGCCCAACTAGCGGCCGTGGCCACGTCTCCTTTTATTCGTCTATAAACAGCGCCGAGCGCCGCGTCCAGCATCCTCTCCTCTCCCTTTCCCCTCGCTCTCTTCCTCCTCCCGCATTTTCCGGCAGCACCTCAGCCGCCTCCTCTCCTCTCCACCCAGCCGCCTACTCCCTCTCTCCCAGCGCGGACGGCCTCCGCCTCCTTCTCTTCCTCTTCCTCCCCCAGCTTAGCTCTTCCACCTTCCTCCTCCATCGAAGGTGCCTGGTCTGTCTCCTTCTCTCCCTTCCACCGCCGCTCCTTGCAGCTCCGCCTCCCCGCCTCACCTCCTCTTCCTCTTTTTCTGGAGCATGGCCTCGATCTGGAGCAGGAGAGTGCATCCTCGATCTGGAGAAGGGGAGCAGCCGCTGGCCGATTCCGGCCAGCTCCGGAGGCCATCCAGCACCTTCCCATGCTTTCCTATCGTCTTGCCCCCCCCCGGATCCTGGTTCTGCGCCTCCCACTGGCTCGCCGTCCGCCTTCTCCTCCACCTTCCCTAGCTAGCTGCTCTACTCGACCTCGTCATCATCGTCGGTGCTCAACAGGGGAAGCACGTGCAGCAGATGCAGTTGAGCATCCGCCCGATCGTAGCTCGGCTTCAGTTAAGTCGCCACCGCCTCTGGGACGGACATAGGAGAGCAGCCATGGAGGGCGTTGGCGGCGCTGGATTCGATGTAGCGCCATGGATCAGTCCCTGCTGCAGCAGAGAGAGAGAAGATGAGAGGGAGAGGGAGAAGGAAGGAGATGAGGGAGAAAGAGAAAGGAAAGAGGAGATGGAGGTGCGTCGTTCGGCATCGGCCTGCGCTGGTGAGGTGTATTTTACCATGGGATTAGCGAGGTGTATTTATGCTTACCCCTTTTTAGTGTTTGGTCAAGCCAATGGACAGCGAGCATTATGTCAGTAGGTTTAGTATATCATCGTCTGCTTAGACAAAATATATCATGGTCAAAGCATGTGAAATATTAGTTCTCGGTGAACAGATGAAGGTTTCACATATATTATTGCTTTCACCTCACTTGTCATGCTGTAATGAACATGTTTTTCGTGCAAATTGATAAGAGAGGGCCTACGAGTTTGTCAAGTTTGCCTTGTATGTTGAATATAATTTTCTTAGATTGCTACTGCAGTTGTATGATTGTGATCCCAGTAGGTCAAGACTGCATTTGTGTTGTTGAACTGAGATTCGCCAATGTTATTTCATATTTGAAGTCAGTTTGCATGTATATTGTGGAGGTTTTTGCTGATCTGAATTTTGAAAATTTCGTTGTTAACATCTTGGCACTCTACAATTTATTCTTTGTTAACTAAATAGCCTCAGAGAGAAACAAGAGAAATTGTAGAGTGCCATTGGCATTTTCTTGAGGTTTTCGCTAAGGTGCTCCTCTCTAAGTTCGTGTTAATTTCACCACCACTCGCATTTACATTTGGTCATATATGAGTTTTCTACACATTGTGTACATATACGAGGATGAAGATTGGGATTGTGTATTTTGGATGCAATATACCACGGATATGGGTTACCTTCCAGAGTGATAGTGTAAGTGCATCTAGTGCCCCTTAGTGATTTTGGTGTATTGAATACTTATAGGTTAAGGGACTAATATGATTGTGAGTGTACACAAGTTCTATAAGTCGATGAGGAGTTTGATATTAACAGTGAAAGTCGACCCCTAAAAATGAATGTCTTCGGCTGAAGATTTTGGTTCTCCTGAAGACTTTGAAAGTGAAGAAATTGGTGTGACCTTGAAGACTTGGATATTCATGCGAGGATTATGAAGCACGAAGACTTTTGTTTTCATAGTTTTGTTTTCTTCTTCTTGAGTCATAGGAAACACCGTACTGTTAAAGGGGGTCAAGATAATAATAAGGAAACTGATTTCCATGTGATGCTCATCTCAAAATCCTACACCTACCCAATCCTTCAAGTGAAGCCATTGGAAATCTCATATCAGTTCAGTCAATTTCTTCAATGACAGAGACGAAGATCTTATAGTCTCTGAGGAATTTTTCCTGACTGAGGAGTTAGGAATTCGCTAGTGCGGATTGCCCACACAGTGAGGAACATGATAGCCCTGAGGAATTCGAACTTCAAATATCCGACCATTGCTGAGCCGCACGCCAGCTGTTCCAAAAATATCCTACCACCCAACGGTCATATCAGCCAAGGGCATTTATGTCTTATCATGTCAGGCTGCTCCCTAGGCTATAAATAGCCGCCCCCTACAACCACTAGCTGGTTGGCTGCTCCGAGAGAAACTGACACTTGTCATTTCAGAGCATCCCATCCTCCGAGGAATTTGAGCGAAAATCATCAAGTGAGGAAAACCCAAATCCCAAACCCAAACCTACAAAGCCCAAAGTGATTGAGCATCACTGATGAGATTGTTCCTGTGTGGAACCGATGCTTGTTACCTTTGAGGAATGTGTATCCTCCAGACGGTTAGGCGTCATGGTCTGAGCATCCAAGAGGAATTGTGGATTGCCGAGTGACCAAGTCTGTGAAGGTTTGGAAGTCACATGTGAAGTCTTACCACTACTATTGGGCGAGATTTGCGTGATCTTAGCTCAAGCAGAATACGGTGAGGACTGTGTGTCCTTGAGTTTAAATACTCAGCTGCTCCAACCAGACGCACAACTGTCACAGCAGTTGGAACTGGTCGATCAAATGTTTGTCCTCACCAAGCCTACTGGTTCTATTTCCTCAACCTTTCATTTCCTCAGTTATGTGTTGATGAACCTGATCATTACTGTTTGAAGACTTTGACTGAAGACTTTCTCTATTTCCTCAATCCTATTTCTTCAGTCAGTTTGTCTTCATCCTGCTTATCCTTTGTTTACGCTTTCTGTACTCTGTGTTTGTCTTTCATTTCATCATGATGACTATGTTGTTGCTCTGTTATGCTTATACATGAGTACTTATTCCGCTACAAGTAGTTCTTCGCTTAGGAATTTCCTCACCCTGAAATTCCTGAGTGAAGAATTCATAAAAATCGCCTATTCAACCCCCCTCTAGTCGACATAACGCACTTTCAGATAGAGTTGGTCACAATAAAATATGAACCATGTCAAAGGATGAGGTAGTATGCAGATTTACCTAGAGGTTGAGTAGATACACATTATTCAGTTCATATTTTGTTCCAGTGGTTTTACTTCACATCACAGGCTTGTTTATATTAAATCACAACAACTCCATGAGCTTACTTGGTTACTCTGGAGAAGGGAATTCTTTCAAGGAGCTGAATTTTTTTGTATACGCTCTCTGTTGGGCACTTTTTTCAGTATGTACAGGATTTGTTGAGAATGAGTGAAAAAATCGACCATCTGGTGGATTCGCTCGGTATGTTTAGTTTCAAGATAACTGACAAAACTACATTATTCCTTGTTGTGTACTTCTTCTTTTTAACACTATTCCTTTTTGTGTACTGATTGAATGATCTGCTCACACACACAATGCAGGTACTCAGACAGAGTGAAAGCAGAGACCGAAAGTTTATGATTTAGATGAGTTGGAGGTGCCATGTCAATCTTCTTACCTCCATATCAAAATGGATCAGATGATTTATTGCTTCAGGGCATGTTCTTATTCTTTGAGATGGATGATGATGAGCGATCGAGCGGTGCAACTGAAAATTCAGAGCTGGGCTTTACACACTTCCGTGGGTAAGTGAAGTTCTAGTTTTTCTTCTTTCCCCTGTTACTGCTCTGTTGTACAGAGAGCAGTGTGTTTTTATTAGCTGGATATTATATTGGAATGCAGGAGTAGCATGGCAACACCAAGGTAGAGACCTGAAGAGAAGCAAAGGGGCGGACCAAGGAAACTAGAGCCGCACTGTCATGATGAGGGTCGTGTCGTCTTCGTCCATCTCCATGGAGGTATATATACATATGTTAGGTAGGAAAGGAGACCGTCTCCATGGAACTCTGACTGATGTGTAATGTGTTCATAGGACCTGGCTGACCAAACCGAACATTCACTCGTTGTTTTCACCTAGGATACACCATCAGTATCAACACCGGTAAAAAGAATCCAATCAAAACATGATGTTTTTCCATTGGCTATATGTTTATTTGAAGGAAACCATTCAATTCTCTGTGATCTTTCTTAATGCTCTTTATTGCCATTTTTCCTAATGCACCTATAGAATTGATTTATCAGGTGTTTTGGTATATTATCTTATAAGGGAATGCCAAAGTTTTTTGGATTGTGATTTCTCTGGTCAGAATCGGTTGTTTTTTCCCTTGTGTTCATTTATTTCTCAGATTGCTGAACTGACGAGTGTAGGCTAAGTTGATGATCTACAGGTGTTGCTCCTCTCCCCTGTTGTGTAGTGCAACTATAAATAGGGAGAGAATTGCATGAGGAGAGCTCTCTTGCTACTGTTCTGAGCTCACTCTTTGACTAATCTAAATGCTCTCTCTGCTCACTGATCGATCAAGGAAGGCACTGACATATCAGCAAGGACCAGCACAAAAATAAGGGAGAATAAATGGGACCAATTAAGTTACTTGTGTTTAAGAGTACACTACTTTTGACTTTGGAGTCACACTGGTGATGGGGCGTCGCATGATCTATGCTGGAGCTGTTCACATATAACAAGTTCACTATTTGTTCCATTGGTCAGTTGTATAATCATTGGGCGTATTTAATTTGAACTATGCTCCTTTCTTGGTATTTGGAGACAAGATACTGGCAGCTTTTACGTTACTGGAAGTTATTTGTAGTTTTATAACACTCTCCATTGTCAATGGCAGTTTAGATTCTTTAGGAAGAATGGGTCTTGTATTTATATTATTCTTTTGTGCAATAATCGATAGATAACAAAGATAGATACTTAAGAAGTTTAAAGATTTGAGTATGAAAGTTTCTCCTCGGTGAGTGTGGTATTGAATCATAACTCTAATTGTGGTTTAGTTTATTCGAGGTTACCAGTACAGAGTATGAACACTTGCAGAGTTTAAATGATAAAGTAGCAAACCCGTATTTTGTACTTGGTTTGTCCTCCGTACTTCATAGCTTTATCATACCTAGTTGCTCCCTCTTCGCCATATATTTTTTTACGGGGCCAAATAATTTGGTAGCCGAGCAATGAGTAATGTTTGCCTCTGCTTTGTATTTGCCTCTGTTTTTTCACTAATATAATTATGTAAGCCACGGCACATGTTTCTGCCATGATTTCCTTCGGTTAGATTTCGTGGATTTAGGTGTTGAAAAATTATGGGTTGTGGATGCAGGATTAAGGACATGTACACGCACTACAACGAGAGACCTGGGCTACTTCTTTGTGGCTTCCAAACTTGAAATATTTGTTTGGAAGTTAGTTTAGTTTTTTTGTTGTGGATTCATAGCTTCTCACATGTACCCTCCTCTTACACCTTTAGATTCCCAAAGAAACTAAATGAAGATATGGTGGTATAGTCTCAATAGTACAATTTAAAGACTTCCATGCTTTATATTTTCTCTGAAATTTGCTCTTTATGTTAGATCTGGTGAGAAAAGGTGGCTTCCAAGCAGAGGATGCGGGAGTGTTGGCCACATTTGGTTTTCGACTTGGGTGTCTAAATATTCTCACAATACTTGGCTCCCTCTCGCCCCTTACGCCATTGGCGCAACGAGTCATCTAGTACTCAATAAAGATGACGGTGGTGATCCAAATGTGCCAACACAATATGGGCTCACTCCGGCTAAGAATGTGATCAGCAACTGAGGAGGAAGTGAGAATATAAGATTTTTTGATAAAATGCGCTTTATTACTTAAAAGGTTTAAGTATTACACACGATCTCTGCATAACTAAGATGCACACAACCAACAAAGTCCAATCACAGAAAGTAAAAAAAGGTGAAATACAAGAGAAGCGAGAAGGGGCGGTGGCCAACATGACAAAAAACTTTGAGGTAATCATGACAAAATAGGAGGAGGCAAGTGTCGCACTCTATGCGGTGAAGGAGGGAAATAAGGCGGAGGGGTTTGGCATCTTGATGGAGATGTAAAACAAGAAGCTCAAGCTCCAAGAGAAGAAGCTTGAGATCAACGCCACTTCGGAGGAATCCAAAATGTTGTTCGTGAAGATATCGTACTTGGATCCCCATTTGGTGAAAATTGTCCTAACTTAGTGTGAAGAAACTATTTAAGATTAAGATAAGGTCCTCCAGTGCACCGAGCTCCAAAAATCCACTCTTGGTTGATCTTAGAAATACATATCAAATAGAAGAGGTTGGAACATGGACAGATATTTGATGACTGCAATTGAATGGCATCTGCCTCTATCTGTGTCCAAGGTCACGCCCGAACGTATATAAGGACATTTGGTGAAGTTTGATTTGATGAACCCATTGGAGTTGCCCTTATTCAACTTCCCTGTTGAAACTCTAATCATTGTAGGGCATGCCATAAGTGTGTCGTAAAGGCAAAATAATAATGAGATATAGTTTGGGACTTTCATCCCAAGGTCGACATCTGACGTGCTTGTCATGGTGACCTTGTTATAATTATTTTTTGGTTGACAACGTGGTCCTGTTAATCCCGTGTGGTTTTCTCATCTTCTTTAGCAACGCTCTTGCTTTACTTCTTCTTAGCTAGTGCACAGAGTGCACTATGGCTTGATTTGGACCAGACCCCAAATAAAGGTCTGCATATATTGTTGCGATCTGCATTCACCACATATTGTAAAAGTTGTCTACCAGTTTGTAACCATTTATTGTGTTACAACATTTACAACCGGGCTCCGCAAACCCTCTGTACGTCCGGGAGGATGGCCCGGTCACTGACCGGTAAAAAAACCAGTCCAAACGATGCCTCATACCGGCCCCAAATGCCCAGTCTGATCGACACCTTTCATATCCAGCTCAAATCTAGGGAGGATATGGGGAGGCCCAGGCGCGCCCGGGCATGTCCGCCACGTCGGCCTGACCGCTGGGACCCATGCGGAAACACTCTTAAAACTTTGGTCTTGCTGGTGTCTCCCCCGATTATCGATGGTGTTGTGCGGCGCCTCTCTAGTGCGATACCTGAGGGCCCTAGTCCGACTATTTAAGCCAGACATTGGCACCCAAACCCTACCCGCTCCACATTTCCCTCCCCTCCCATCTGCCGCCACCACATTCCACTTGTCGTCCGCTGATAGCCATGCTCCAGCGCCGGGTCATGGCATACGCCATGCTCACGCCAGAGTGGTGCCACGAGCTCCTTTAGTAGACTCGGGCTAGGCGCCAAACCCAAATCGCGGTCGGCCTACCTCCAAACTCGTCGGAGTCGGAGGATTCGGAGAAGGAGGACGAGGAGGAGAAGGGGGAGTAGGAGGAGGAGGAGCAAGATGTGACCATGGCAGACGCAGGACCAGAGAAGGAGGAGGAGGAGGCGGATCCAACGCCTCTTGTTGCGGGCTTCAGCATGCCCATGGCGGCTGCGGAGTTCGAGGTGGCCCATGCTGAGTGGGCGGTGGAGCAGTAGGGCATCCTCGATTCCATCCAGTCGAAGACGAAGGTGGAGGCCAACCGGTGCTTTTTCCACTAGTTGGACGCGGAGCTCAACAAGATCTTTGTCGAGAGTGACTCCAACAAGGACTCGTAGGAGGAGGAGGAGGAAACCATCCACCCAGAGGCAAGGCCGTCTGGCACTGTTGGCACGGAGGTCATTGACATATGTGATGACGGCGAGTAGCTTAATCTAGGGTTATCTACATAGTACGTAGCACTAGTGCAGAAACCCCTTATAATATTTCCTACTAGCAGCATGTGCGCTAAGTCGAACGCCATGACTATTATGGCTAAGTACTAGCTGCCTTTGCGAAATTAGCAAACGCTTTTGGAGCATTCCAAAAAAATGAACTCTGCTAGTACAGGGTGCCCACTAAATTCCCTGGCTGAAAATACTTGCCGTCTGCGCTACCTGGGGAACATCACAGGTATATTAAGTAGTAGCAGCGTTTGATCTTTCATTGCATGTCACCAAAATTTCCTCAATGTCACAGCGCTCGGGCCCGAGTATTAACAATGTGCTATAGGGGAACACACCGCTAGATTTTTAACAGTAAGCGGCTTCTGTAAAAAGAACACACCTATAATATGTAAGGCAATGGCCTCCCGCCAACCCCGTTCTTCTTCCCACCTCATGCTCCCCTCTCCCTCACTTCTTCCTCTCTCACTTCTTTGTTACTAGCTAGCTATTCTCTCTCACCCCGCACACCTTGGATATAAGACATTTGACCTCCATGCAATAAATTCATTAAGTTGATCTCTATCTCGTCCTCTATATTAGTGCATACTTACCGACACCCCCAAGTCCTCTCGAGGGATGTCTCTGTTCATTAATTAGTAGCTATTTGTTGGTGCAATGATAGGACCTTTATGTTTTGGAGTTTGTTGACATAAAGAGTGTGGGACTTATGTGTTTTCTAGTGCACACAGAGTAACAGGTCCTTGGAGGATCGAGGAGTTTGATGCTAATGTCGAAGATAATCTCCCTACATTGCAGCAAAGGTTATCACCGAAGATAAAGCTGACAAGAGTAACCCCTAAAAATTGCTGCAGTTTAAGCAATTGGTTCGGTGCATGTTCGAAGCAAATGACTGCGCTCGAGGAAGAATGAATACGAAGTGAAGACACAACATTTATTTCGTTGTTCTTCTTCTTTCATTGAGTCATAGGACCACTGTACTATTAAGAGGGGTGTAGCGTTCAAAGCTTTGATTCTCTGATGCTAAACCTAAAACTATGAAAGTTGTGAGAGAAATCTCTTTGTGCTCCAAGCAAATACTTGTCAGCAAGAGACTGTGATCTTCTTTGCTGTGAGAGATTTGTCTCGGACTGAGTAGTTAGCATTATTTGTTCCTCAAGTAATGTTACCATTGCTCCAAAATCCAACAATTGTGAATGTGTCGGTTGGTCATTGGCTGGCCCTCGTGTCCAAAATGGTCATTTCCCATCCGGGAAGGCTGCTGCTATAAATAGCCACCCCGCGCCAGCTTTGTCCCGTGACAGCTCCATTTGATTCTGAGAATATTGTTGAGAAACCCACTCTCCGCGTGATTTGAGTTTAAAATCCACCGAGAGAAAAACTCTAGAACTGAAGAATTAGATAGTGGTTCAACATCACTGGAATCTAAGTTTAGTACGCTCCACCTATTACTCTTGAGAGTTGCAAACTCCCTAGACGGTTAGGTGTCAATTTGTTTAGAGACCAAGAGTGATTGTGGTTCTCGAAGAAGAAGTATGTAAAGGTTTTGGGATCATCTTAAGGTATCTACCACGGGTGATCGGCATCGGTTGACGAATCGATTGTCTAGGAGAATAGGTTCAAGAGAGTTTATCTTCCGTGTTAAGTCACAACCCCTCCAACCAGAGGTAGTCCTTGTGCAGAAGGACAAACTGGTCGAACAACTTCCTTGTCGCCATCGAGCATCATCGGTTATCTCTGTCACTCATGTTTACTTTCGATGTGTTTCCATTCATGTAATTTACTTCGATGCATGCCTTAGTTTTCGGTTCTCTGTAGTAGTTCATCATAGTCGATATCTCATATATTCAGCTGTTGGTTTCTAAGAGATTTAGGTTTTCCAAAGAAAATTTCAAACTCCCATTCACCCCACCCCTCTGGTAGACATACTTCGTTCCTACAATTGGTATCAGAGCAAGGTACACCTTGACTCTGATCATTTTAGTCTAACGACTTTGGAGTTTAATATGTCTTCAGTGAACTACAAGTCGCATCTCAAGATTCCCATATTTGATGGGATAGACTATCCCTTCTGGAAGGAAAAAATGAAGATCCGTCTCCTTGCTATAGATGATGACATGTGGAACGTGGTGCATGTCGGGTTCACAATTCTTATTTCTCAAGCTCCTACCGATGAAGAAAAGAAGCTCATTCAAGTGGATGCTCAAGCCAAAGATGAAATCGGTGGGCATCTCTCTCGGGCACAATTCCTTTGGTATCGTTAGTGTGAAACTACAAAGGAGCTATGGGATGTCCTCAAAGAGATCAATGAAGGAGTGTCAACTCGGAAAGAAGCTCGAATTGATACTCTTCGGGAAAAGTTCAATCGTTCCAAGCGCATTGAAATGAAAGCTGTCAGCAAACCTTCGATCGCCTCAGTGACATAGCAAGTGAACTTCAAGGACTCGGTGCTAAAGATATCACTGACCATGAAGTTGTGAAGAAACTGCTTCTATCTCTTGACAGCTCATTTGACACGCTTGTTCTGATGATTTGAGAGCATCCTGATTTCAAAAGCCTCAACTCTGCTGATGTCATGGAAAGACTGAACACTCATGAGGAACAACAAGAAGAGAAAAGAGATCTGTATGGCTCAACTCAACGCAAAAATCATGGACTCAAGGCTATGGCTGATTCCTCCTCAGATGGAAGTCCCGAAGAAGATTCAGATGATCCAGAATGACTCACCAAATATCTCGCACTGATCACGAAATGATTCCAATGTTTACACAAGAAGAGCTAGTTCTAGAAAAGAAGTTCAAGCAACTCTGGTGGTTCAAAATCTTCAAAACCTGCCAGAGAATACACCCATTTCAAGTGCAAAAAGGCCGGACACTTCATTTCGGACTGCCCTCTCTGGGAAGCTAAAATCCGTGCTAGTGGGAGATATGATTTGGGTAATCATCGAGCCAAAAGCAGGAGCAAGAAATACGACTCCGATGATGAGAAGAGAATGAAGAAATTCTTCAATAAGAAGGACAACTCCACGTCAAAATCTTTGTTATGATCCTCACCAGGAAATCCTTCCAAGTCGTCCACTAACCGCAAGAATATCTCTCGCAAGGCCAAGGCATACATCGACAAGGAAATGGATTCTGATGAAGAAGAATCCTCAGGTTCTGGAGAGGAAGAAGAATACGATGAACATTCCGACTCTGGCATGGCGGGCATAGCATGTACCTCCTCTGCTATGAAAAACTTCTTCAGGAATCCGTGAAGCAACGACGAATATCCTGCCTACTGCTTCATGGCCAAGGCTTCGAAAGAAAAGGTACCCTTGAAACATCATAAGGTTTACTCCAGTGATCAATACTCTTCTGATGAGGATGACCATGCTAAGTTGATCAAAATTGCTAATATTCAACAAAATTCTCTTGAGAAATTTGAGAAAACCCTTAGGAAATCTGAAGGGTTGTTGGTTGAGGAGATGGAGAAAAACTAGTCGTTGATCAAAGAGTATTCCACTCTCAAGTCACGAATGGATGAAATCTCAACTCGTCATGATTTTCTCTCAGCAGACCATGAAAGGTTGACCTATGATTACCTGAAAAGGAAATAGGAACTTGAGGCTCTAAGAAAGGATCATGAGGATTTGATGAGAGAAAATTCTCTTCTCACCCAACAACATAAAGAGAAACCTGAAGTGTTTGAGTCACCATGTTTAAAATGCATTGAAAGAACTAATGCGGAATCAAATGATGAATCATCTATGAAGGCTAACCCCTCTATCGAGGAAAATGGTTCTGTTTCTGATGAAAATTCTAGGTTAAAGGATCTTCTTCAGACGGGAATGTTCAAATCTCTCAAAGGGCATCAAACCCTGTGTGATGTTTTGAAGAAATCTATCCTTCACAAGAATCCTAGAAAGGAAGTATCGGTTTTGAAAGGAAACCGAATGAAGATGGTACTTACTGGGAACCACATTAATATCCTCAAACCATGTGGGTTCCTGCAAAGAGCAAAACACTCGGATCCAGCATTACTTTCAGGATACAACTCTCCTATTCTTGAATATCCTGATGATGATTCTCTGGACAACTATAAGTTGTTCAAGAATCAACATGGTGAGACTATTGCTCGCTATGTTGGACCAAACAACAGAAATGACCCTCCTAAGAAAGCTATTTGGGTGCCAAAGAAAATTGTTGATGCTTTGCATGTTTCTGCTCGACTGACCATGCAGACACAAAGAATTCGACAGAATGAGTACATGCATACTGGATACAATATCTATGCTCATGCGTCTGGAAAGAACTTTCATGCTTACTCTTTGAATTATGCTCACTCCTCATCGAGCAATAACTATGCTTATTGAAAGAAATCATATCCTGCTTGTTCATTTGTTTCGAAGCCACCTGCAATGATGTGGGTGGTTAAGAAAGCCTAATTCTTCTGCAGGACTATGTCTCCTGGTGGATTGACTGGATTATGGATAGTGGATGCACTAGTCATATGACCGGAGACAAGTCATTGTTTGTCGACACCAACTTAACTGCTTCTCCTCTGAAGTATATCATTTTTGGCGACAACAACAAAGGAAAGGTAATTGGGCTAAGTAAAATTGCTATATCCAAGGAAAAATCTATTGATGATGTGCTACTTGTTCAATCCCTCGGATGCAATCTTATGTCAGTTGGCAAGCTATGTGATTTAGGCATGCTAGTCTTATTCTCTATCACCAAATGCATTGTCTTCATGGCCTCTGACAATTCCTTCGTCTTTGAGGGAATTAGAAAGGGTGATATTTATATTGTGGATTTCTCTGAGGGTCCCTCAGTCCAAACCTATTTGCTTGTGAAAGCAACCGAAGGTTGGCTGTGGCACCGAAGACTTGGTCATGTACGTATGAGAAATTAATTAGCTACAGTAGCTCCATGTAGAGCATTGTAGACATAGAAATTTGTGAATTACATACGGATCTGAATGTGCCAGCCATGCCAACTAAACCTCTCTCACAAGCAAAACATGATCACGCCTTAGTACTCTTTGGGCGTTAATCACATAGTGATGTGAACTAGATTATTGACTCTAGTAAACTCTTTGGGTATTGGTCACATTGAGATGTGAACTATGGGTGTTAATCACATGACGAGGTGAACTAGATTATTGACTCTAGTGCAAGTGGGATACTGAAGGAAATATTCCCGAGAGGCAATAATAAAGCAGTTATTTTATGTTTCCTTATTCACAATAAAGGTTTTTTATTCATGGTAGAATTGTATTGATCGGAAACTTAAATACATGTGTGAATACATAAACAAATAGTGTGTCCCTAGTAAGCCTCTACTAGACTAGCTCGTTGCTCAAAGATGGTTAAAGTTTCCTAATCATACACACGTGTTGTCATTTGATAATGAGATCACATCATTAGGAGAATGATGTGATGGACAAGACCCACCTGTTAGCTTAGCATAATGATCGTTCAGTTTATTGCTATTGCTATCTTCATGTCAAATACTTATTCCTTCGACTATGAGATTACGCAACTCCCGGATTCCAGAGGAATAGCTTGTGTGCTATCAAACGTCAGAATGTAACTGGGTGATCATAATGATGCTCTACATGTATCTCCGAAGGTGTTTGTTGGGTTGGCATAGATCGAGATTAGGATTTGTTACTCCGAGTATCGGAGAGGTATCTCTGGGCCCTCTCGGTAATACAAATCGTAAGCTTGCAAGCAAACGACTAAGGAGTTACTCACGAGGTGATGTATTAAGGAACGAGTAAAGAGACTTGCCGATAACGAGATTGAAATAGGTATAGAGATACCGATGATCGAATCTCGGGTAGTAACATACCAAGGGACAAAGGGAATTACATATGTTGTCATAACGGTTCGACCGATAAAGATCTTAGCAAAATATGTAGGAGCCAATATGGGCATCCAGGTTCTGCTATTGGTTATCGACCGGAGAGGTGTCTCGGTCATGTCTACATAGTTCTCGAACCCATAGGGTCCGCACGCTTAACATTCTATGATGATATAGTATTATAGGAGTTATTTGATTTGGTGATTGAATGTTGTTCGGAGTCCCGGATGAGATCACGGACACGAGGAGTCTCAAAATGGTCGAGAGGTAAATATTGATATATAGGATGAGGGTATTCGGACACCGAAGTGTTTCGGGGGGTACCGGGTGCTTATCGGGTCACCGGAAGGGGTTTCGGGCACCCCGGCAAAAGATATGGGCCTTATGGGCCAAGAGGGGAAACGCACCAGCCACAAGGGGTTGGTGTGCCCCCCATATGGGCCGGCCTAGGAGGAGAATAAAAGAGGGGAAGGGAAAGGAAAGAGTGGAATAGGATTCCCCCTTCCTTCCCTCCCCCCCTCTTTCCTTCCGCCTCCAACAAACATGGCAGGGGGGCGTGGCCAAGGGCAGGAGCCCAAGTAGGATTCAGACCTACTTAGGGCGCCCCTTGGCCTCTCCCCTCTCTCTCCCACCTATATATATGAGGAGGGGGCGCCTAGCACACCGTAGACAATTGCCTAGCCGTGTGCGGTGCCCCCCTCCACCGTTTATACCCCTGGTCATATTTTCGTAGTGCTTAGGCGAAGCCTGCGGAGATCACTTCACCATCACCGTCACCACGCTGTGGAACTCATCTACTACCTCGACGTCTTGATGGATCAAGAAGGCGAGGGACATCACCGAGCTTAATGTGTGCAGAACATGGAGGTGCCGTCCGTTCTGTACTTGATCGGTTCAAGCGCGAAGAAGTTCGACTACATCAACCGCGTTGTGAAACTCTTTCGCTTATGGTCTACGAGGGTACGTAGACACACTCTTCCCGTCTTTGCTATACATCTCCATAGATAGATCATTGCTTGTGTGTAGAATTTTTTTTGTTTCCCATGCAACGTTTCCCAATAAAAAATGTAGACTCTGGTGAAGAAAAATCGGCTTTGTGGGATTCCTGGTGTAAAATTCGACAAGAATCGTCTCTGTGTTGCCTGTGAGGCTGGTAAATTGTCTAAGAAGCATCATTCATCCAAGACAGTTATGACCACGACAAGACCACTTGAAATTCTTCATATGGACTTATTCGGTCCTCAAAACTATGCAAGCTTCGGTGGCAGTTAGTATGGTCTGGTAATTGTTGATGATTTCTCTGGATACACTTGGGTATTCTTTATCGAAGACAAGCTTATACTCAAGAGATCTTTAAAAGCTTCACTAAGAAGACCTAGAATGAATATGACGTGCGAATTAAGCATATCAGAAGTGACAATGGAACTGAGTTAAAAAATATTCACATTGCTTAATTTCTTGATGATCATGGTATCACTCATGAGTTCTCTGCTGCATACACTCCCCAATAGAATGGAGTTGTTGAATGAAAGAACATAACTCTCATTGAAACAGCAAGAACTATGCTCAGTGAGTACAAAACTCCCATTCACTTCTAGGCTGATGCTATTAACACTGCTTGTCATGTTATCAATCGTGTTCTATGCATAGATGATATGCACGATAGGACACAAAGAGTTGTGGGCGGTGATAGTCATACTTCTTACCACCAACGTCTTATTTTGATTCGGCGGTATTGTGGGATGAAGCACCTGGACCAACCTTACATGTCCACACACATGAGACCGGTTCCACCAACTGACATGCAACTAGTTTTGCATAAAGGTGGCTGGCAGGTGTCTATTTCTCCTACTTTAGTTGAATCAAATTTGACTATGGCCGGTCCTTGAAGAAGGTTTAAACAGCAAACTTGATGAATCATCATTGTGGTTTTTGCCTTAGGTAAGAACGGTTCTTGCCAGAAGCCGTAGCAGCCACATAAAATTTGCAACACCAAAGTAGAGGATGTCTAACTTGTTTTTGCACAGTATGTTGTGATGTGATATGGTCAAGACATGATGTGATAAACGTTATTGTATGAGATGATCATGTTTTGTAAAGTTATCGGCAACCGGCAGGAGCCTTATGGTTGTCTCTTTATTGTATGAAATGCAAACGCCATGTAGTTGCTTTACTTTATCACTATGCGTTAGCGATAGTTGTAGAAGCAATAGTTGGCGAGATGACCACGACGCAACGATGGAGATCAAGGTGTTGAGCCGGTGATGATGGAGATCATGACGACTTTGGAGATGGAGATCAGGAGCACGAGATGATGATGGCCATATCATGTCACATATTTTGATAGCATGTGATGTTTATCTTTTATGCATATTATTTTTCTTAGTACGGTGGTGGCATTATAAGATGCTCGCTTCACTAAATTTCAAGGAAAAAGTGTTCACCCTGAGTATGCACTGTTGCTGCAGTTCATCATGTTGAGACACCACGTGATGATCGGGTGTGATAGACTCTACGTTCACATACAATGGGTGTAAGATAGTTTTGCACATGCACAATACTTGGGTTAAACTTGATGAGCCTAGCATGTACAAACATGTCCTCGGAACACTAGAGACCGAAAGATCGAACATGAGTCATATAGCAGATATGGTCAACATAAAGATGTTCACCATTGAAGACTACTCCATCTCGCGTGATGATCAGGCATGGTTTAGTTGATTTGAATCATGTATCAGTTAGACAACTTGAGGAATGTTGATTTAAGTGGGAGTTCATTAGAAATTTGATTAATTGAACTTAAATTTATCATGAACTTAGTCCTGATAGTATTTGTAAATTATGTTGTAGATCAATAGCTCGCGTTGTAGCTCCCCTATTTTTGATATGTTCCTAGAGAAAACTAAGTTGAAAGATGATAGTAGCAATGATGCGGACTGGGTCCGTGATCTAAGGATTATGCTCGTTGTTGCACAGAAGAATTATGCCCTTAATGCACTGCTAGGTGACAGACCTATTGCAGAAGCAGATGTAGATGTTATGAACGTTTGGCAAGCTCGATATGATGACTACTTAATAGTTTAGTGTGCCATGCTTTACGGCTTAGAATCAGGACTTCAAACATGTTTTGAACGCCACAGAGCATATGATATGTTCCACAGAGCTGAAATTGGTATTTCAGACTCATGCCCGGGTCAAGAGATATGAGACCTTTGACAAGTACTTTGCCTACAAGATGGAGGAGAATAGCTCAGCCAGTGAGCATGTGCTCAGAATGTCTAGGTACGACGATCACTTGAATCAAGTGGGAGTTAATCTTCCAGATGAGATAGTGATTAACAGAGTTCTCTAGTCACTATAACCAAGGTACTAGAACTTCGCGATGAACTATAATATGCAAGGGATGACGAAAACGATTTCCGAGCTCTTCGCGATGCTGAAATCGGCGAAGGTAGAAATCAAGAAAGAGCATCAAATGTTGATGTTTAACAATACCACTACTTTCAAGAAAAGGGCAAGGGAAAGAAAGGGAACTTCAAGAAGAATGGCAAGTAAGTTGCCACTCACGGGAAGAAACCTAAAGATGACCCAAGCCTGAAACTAAGTGCTTCTACTTCAAAGGGAATGGTCACTGGAAACAGAACTACCCCAAATACTTGGCGGATAAGAAGGATGGCAAAGTGAACAAAGGTATATTTGATATACATGTTATTGATGTGCACTTTACTAGTGTTCATAGTAACCCCTGGGTATTTGATACCGGTTCAGTTGCTAAAGATTAGTAACTCAAAACAGGAGTTGCAGAATAAACAGAGACTAGTTAAAAGCGAGGTGACAATGTGTGTTGGAAGTAATTCCAAGGTTGATATGATCACCATCGCACACTCCCTCTACCTTCGGGATTTGTGTTGTACCTAAATAAATGTTATTTGGTGTTTGCGTTGAGAATGAATATGATTGGATCATGTTTATTGCAATACGGTTATTCATTTAAGTCAAAGAATAATTGTTGTTCTGTTTACATGAATAAAACCTTATATGGTCATACACGCAATGTGAATGGTTTATTCAATCTTGATTGTAGTGATACACATATTCATAATATTGATGCCAAAAGATGCAAAGTTCATAATGATAGTGCAACATACTTGTGGCACTGCCGTTTAGGTCATATTGGTGTAAAGCGCATGAAGAAACTCCATGCGGATGGGCTTTTGGAATCACTTGATTTTGAATCATTTGATACTTGTGAACCATGCATCGTGTGCAAGATGACGAAAATTCCATTCTCCGAAACAATGGAGCGAGCTAATGACTTATTGGAAAAATTACATACCGATGTATGTGATCCGATGAGTGTTGAAGCACGCGGCGGGTATCATTATGTTCTGACCTTCACAGATGATTTGAGTAGATATGGGTATATCTACTTAATGAAACATAAGTCTGAAACTTTTGAAAAGTTCAAAGAATTTCAGAGTGAAGTGGAGAATCATCATAACAAGAAAATAAAGTTTCTACGAACTAATCGCAAAGGCGAATATTTGAGTTATGAGTTTTGCCTTCATTTAAACAATGTTGAATTCTTTCACAACTCACGCTACCTAGAACACCACGGTGTAATGGTGTGTCCGAACGTCATAACCGTACTTTATTCGATATGGTGCGATCTATGATGTCTCTTACAGATTTACCACTATCTTTTGGGTTATGCATTAGAGACAGCCGCATTCACATCAAATAGGGCTCCGTATAAATCCGTTGAAGACGACCCCATATGAACTATGGTTTAGCGAGAAACCTAAGATGTCGTTTCTTAAAGTTTGGGGTTGCGACACTTATGTCAAAAGGCTTCAGGCTGATAAGCTGGAACCCAAATCAGAGAAGTGTGTCTTCATATCATACCCTAAGGAAACAATTGGGTACACCTTCTACCATAGATACGAAGGCATGATCTTTGTTGCCAAGAATGGAACCTTTCTAGAGAAGGAGTTTCTCTCAAAAGAAGTGAGTGGGAGGAAAGTAGAACTTGATGAGGTAATTGTACCTCCTCTCGAGTTGGAATGTAGCACATCAAAGAAAACCATTCCCGTGATGCCTACACACACCAACTAGAGAGGAAGCACGATCCGCACCAGAGTGATATGAAAATCCTGTCCTGGAAGTCATGTTATTAGACCATGACGAACCTACGAACTATGAAGAAGCTATGATGAGCCAAGATTCTGACAGATGGCTTGAGGCCATGAAATCTGAGATAGGATCCATGTATGTGAACAAAGTGTGGACTTTGGTGGACTTACCCGATGATCGGCAAGCCTTAGAAAATAAATGGATATTCAAGAAGAAGACTGACGCTGATGGTAATGTAATTATCTACAAAGCTCGACTTGTCGCAAATGGTTTTAGACAAATTCAAGGAGTTGACTATGATGAGACTTTCTCACCCGTAGCGATGCTTAAGTTCGTCCAAATCATGTTAGAAGTTGCCACATTTTATGATTATGAAATCTGCCAAATGGATGTCAAAACTGCATTCCTTAATGGATATCTCAAAGAAGAGTTGAATATGAAGCAACCAGAAGGTTTTGTCGATCCTAAAGGTGCTAACTAGTGTGCAAGCTCCAGCGATCCATCTATGGACTGGTGCAAGCATCTCGGAGTTGGAATATACACCTTGATGAGATGATCAAAGCATATGGTTTTATATAGACTTATGGTGATGCATGTACTTACAAGAAAATGAGTGGGAGCTCTGTAGCATTTCGGATATTGTAAGTGGATGACATATTGCTGATTGGAAATGATATAGAATTTCTGGATTGTAAGTGCATCTAGTGCCCCTTAGTGATTTTGGTGTATTGAAGACTTATAGGTTAAGGGACTGATACGTTTGTGAGTATACACAGGTCTATAAGTCTATGAGGAGTTTGATATTTACAGAAAAAGTCGACCCCTAAAAATGAAGTTCTTCAACTGAAGACTTTGGATTTCTGAAGACTTTGAAAGTGAAGAAATTGGTGTGACCTTGAAGACTTGGTAATCATTCGAGGAACATGAAGCGTGAAGACTTTTGTTTTCGTAGTTTCATTTTTTCTTTCTTGAGTCATAGGAAACACCGTACTGTTAAAGGGGGTCGAGGAAATACTAAGGAAAATTTTCCATGTGATGCTCAACTCAAAATCCTACACCTACCAATCCATTTCGAGTGAAGCCATTGGAAATCTCGCACAGTTCAGTCATATTCTTCAGTGACAGAGACGAAGTTCTTCTAGTCTCTGAGGAATTTGTTCTGACTGAAGAGTTAGGAATTCGCCAGTGCGGATTGCCTACTAAGTGAGGACATGATAGCCCTGAGGAATTCGAACCCCAATATTCCAACCATTGGTGTGCTATGCGCCAGCTGTCTCAAAATATCTACCCACCTAACAGTCATATCAGAGAAGGGCATTTATGTCTTATCATGTCAGGCTGCTCCCTAGGCTACAAATAGGCGCCCCCTACAACCACTAGTTGGTTGGCTGCTCCGAGAGAAACTGACACTTGTCATTTGAGAGCAACCCATCCTCTGAGGACTTTGAGCGAAAATCATCAAGTGAGGAAATCCCAAACCCAAACCTACAAAACACCAAGTGATTGAGCATCAATGAAGAGATTGATCCTATGTGGATCCGACGCTTGTTTCCTTTGAAGACTTTGCTTCTTCCAGACGGTTAGGCGTCAAGGTCTAGAGCATCCAAGAGGAATTGTGGATCGCCGAGTGACCTAGTTTGTGAAGGTTCAGAAGTCACCTGAAGACTTACCACGCGTGATTGGGCGAGGTCTGTGTGACCTTAGCTCAAGGAGAATACGGTTAGGACTGTGTGTCCAGGACTGGGTGTCCTTGAGTTTAAAAACTCAGCCGCTCCAACCAGATGTACAACTGAGACAGCAGTTGGAACTGGTCTACCAAATCATTGTCTTCACCGAGCTAACTGGTTCTATCTCCTCAACTCTTTCATTTCCTCATGTATGTCATTGTGTGTTTGTTCATATCTGTTTGAAGACTTTGACTGAAGACTTTCTCAATTTCCTCAGTTCTATTTCTTCAGTCTGATCGTCTTCTTTCTTGTGTTATCATGTGTTTACGCTTTTTGTACTATGTGCTTGTCTTTGTTTCATCATGATGACTATGCTTGTGTTCTGTTATGTTCCTCTCAATACTTATTCCACTACAAGTAGTTCTTCGTTTAGGAATTTTCTCACCAGCAAATTCCTCAGTGAAGAATTCATAAAAATCGCCTATTCACCCCCCTCTAGTCGATATAACGCACTTTCAATTGGTATCAGAGCAAGGTACTACCTTATTCTGTGTGATTTTGATTTAACCACCTGGAGTTCTAGTTATATTGACTGCAGGACCAAGGAACGTTTCCTGCCCTATCTTTGACGGTCATGAGTATCCTCGGTGGAAAGCCATGATGAAAAAGCGACTCATGGCTATGGACAGCGAACTGTGGACCGTCACCGAGATCGGTCTTACTGGTCTATGCAAGATGGTTGAGGCTGATGACATTCGCAAGTATACACTACTTAACCTGACAGCAAAGGATGTCATCTGCTCCAGTCTATCCCGAAATCAGTTCAGGAACGTCATGCATCTCAATCACGCGAAGCTTATCTGGGACCGTCTCTCTGAGGTCTATGAAGGTCATTGAACTCGTCATGATCCTTGGTTTGAGGATTACAAGGAATCTCTCAATGTGATGACATTCGAACCAGAATCATCATCGTCTAACCCCTGCCTTATGGCAAACAGTGCTGAGGTAACCGAATTCTACCTATCCGAGTCTAGTGATGATGAATCTGGCGATGAATTTGGACCTAGCTATGTTAAACTTGCTTCCCTTTCCACTAAACAACAAAGAGCTTTGGAAAAAGTTCAATACATGCTAAATAAGAGCGATGATATGTTGGGTGAAGAAATGGATCAGTCAAAAGCCTTGGCTGAAAGTCTTCAGGGACTCTATTCCAAGTTTGACGACCTCCAAGGTCATCATAACGCTCTCTTATCTGATCACGAGAAGCTTTCTCTTGAACTTCTTCAAAGAAAGCAAGATATTGAGAAGCTAAGAGTGAGTTATGAAGATCTTCAGAAGGATCGCGATTCATTACTTGCTCAACAAATCAGCACTACTCAGGAAGAATTTGTTCCTCCATGTCTGAAGTGCATAGAACATGAATCTTCTAATCCTTCACCTGAATGCTCAAATGCTTCAAATGTTACAAATTCTTCACATGTCTCTGCTATCACTAATTCCTCATCTGAGGACATTGCTAGTACTACTAATGATGCAGGGCTGAAGGAATTGTACACAACAGGCATGTACAAAAGCCTCAAAGGGCATCAGATTCTTTGTGATGTGCTCAAAAAGCAGATCCTCAACAAAAACCCTAGGAAAGATGGTATTGCCTTTGAGAGGAAACTCAATGCTGATGGAACATATTGGAAGCCTGAGCAGTGCCCCAAAAGCTCATGGGTTGCTGCAAAGGGACCTCCAGTTGATCCATCCAATCTATCTTACTTTACATGTGATTCTCCTCATTCTTCTGATGAGTCATTTGACTCCAACTATAAACTGTTCAAAAATTAGAATGGTGAAGTGTTTGCTAGATATGTTGGCACTAACTGCAGGAACGGTTCCCCTATGTAGAAAATCTGGGTTCCCAAAAGTTATCTTGAAAGTCTTCAGGTGAATGTCCTCATGACACCACCTGTGAAGAATAGGAACCCCAGATCAAATTCTTCATATGGACCTAATTCTTCATATGGATCAAATTCCTCAAAAGGATCAAAGTCCTCATATGATCATTATCGTGCTAACCCTCCTGTTTCGCAGGGTAGAGCTAAAGGCTATGAATATGAGCATTATTCTTCAAATTATTATGTTCATAAGTCCTCAAAGAATTTCTCTGCTTACTCATATGCTTACACTAACCCCTCTGATGTGAAATGAAGCGGACTGGCTTCCATGCCCCCTTTCTCATATGGTGCTCACAGAGTGATGAACTCTTTGCCACCCGTTCAGATGTGGGTGGTGAAGAAAAAGAACTAATCTCTTATGTAGGGTCAGGTCTCCAGTCGTGCTCAAAATGACTGAAGAATTTGCTGGAGACCTGAGTGTGCCTGAAAGGACGCAGGCTAATCATGAAGAAATAAATTTTCATTTCTCACGTCCTCATACTGATTTATATGTGCTATTGCTTGATGAAAGTGAACTAATGATATTGATGTCATATTCTTCACTGATGAAGTATATGAGTTCGTAAGTTGCACTAATTCATCTGTAGGATGATCAGCCCAAAGCAAACGAGTGGGTCCTCGATAGTGGATGTACAAATCACATAACGGGTGACAAGAATATATTGATGGATGCTCCTTTATCACCATCACATCTGAAGCATATCATCTTCACTGACAAAGGAAAAAGTCAGGTATTGGGTCTAGGTAAGGTTGTGATCTCAAAGGATCGACACATGGATAAAGTCATGCTTGTCGAGTCCTTAGGATACAACATCATGTCTGTCTCAATGCTTTGTGATCTTGCTATGGTTGTTGTCTTTGGAAGATATCGTTGTGTTGTGATCATGGAAGTTGACCATTCCAAAGTCTTCGAAGGCTTTAGGAGAGGAGATAGGTATATTGTTGATTTCTCTACAGGACCACAACCAGCCATGTGCTTACTTGCAAAAGCTTCAGAAGGATGGCTATGGCATCGACGACTTGGTCATGCTGGCATGAGGAATCTGCACATGCTAGTGAAGAAGAAGCATCTCATTGGCATTGATAATGTCAAATTCCTCAAGGATCACTTATGCGGAGCTTGTGAAGCTGGAAAGATGACAAAGGCCAAGCATCCAGCAAAGACTGTCATGACTACCACTCGTCCATTTGAATTGCTTCACATGGATCTCTTTGGTCCTAACCACTATTCTGCAATTCTTAGTGATGCATCTCAATATGGATTTGTTATTGTTGATGATTATTCTTGTTACACATGGGTGCACATTGTCACTTACAAACATGAAGTGCAGGAAGTCTTCAAACGATTTTCCTCGAGGGCTTCAACCAACTTTGGTGTGAAGATCAAGCACATCAGAACTGACAATGGGACTGAGTTCAAGAATTCCGGACTTGATGGCTATCTTGATGAACTTGGTATTACTCATGAGTTATCTGCTCCTTATACTCCTCAGCAGAATGGCGTCGTGGAGCGCAAGAACAAAACCCTTGCTGAAATGGCTCGCACTATGCTTGATGAATACAAGATGCCTCGTCGCTTCTGGATTGAGGCAATTGATACTGCGTGCCATGTCATCAACAGGGTATATCTTCACAAATTCTTCAAGAAAACTACTTATGAACTCCTCACTGACAAAAAGCCAAACGTGAGTTATTTCAAAGTCTTCGGTGCAAAATGTTGGATTAGAGATCCTCATCACACTTCTAAATTCTCACCGAAAGCACATGAAGGTTTTATGCTTGGTTATGGAAAGGACTTGCACACCTACAGAATCTTCAACAACGTTCTTCACAAAGTTGTTAAAACTGTAGATGTGCGGTTCGATGAAACTAGTGGCTCTCAAAGAGAGCACCTACCTTCTGTGATAGATGAACCAGCACCTGAAGATTCTATTAAGTTCAAGGCTACTGAGGATGTCATTCCTACCGAAGAATCTGCTAAAGAATTCATTCCTGATCATGATGATCACCGAGCTGGCGCACCTGAAGAAAATGGTGCTGAAGAAAATGCTCCTGAAGGAAATACTGATCAAATTCCTCGAAGACAACCCACTCATCCTCGCATTGCTAACAAAGTACAAATTGAGAAGATCATTGATGACATTGAAGCACCAGGTCCTCTCACTCGCTCAAAATCTTCACATTTATCTAACTTTTGTAGGCACTTTGCTTTTGTCTCTATCTCAGAGCCCACTAAGGTAGATGAAGCATTTCTGGAGCCTGAGTGGATTCAGGCTATGCAATAAGAATTACATCAGTTCGAGCTCAACAAGGTCTGGGAACTGGTCAAACGTCCAGATCCTCGCAAGCATAACATCATTGGCACAAAGTGGATCTACCGCAACAAGCAAGATGAGAATGGCCTTGTGGTGAGGAATAAGGCATGTCTTGTAGCTCAAGGCTACACACAGGTTGAAGGAATTGATTTTGATGAAACTTTTGCACCTGTTGCTAGACTTGAGGCTATTCGCATATTACTTGCTTACGCTAACCATCATGATATGATCTTACAACAAATGGATGTGAAAAGTGCATTCCTCAATGGTAAGATTGAGGAAGAAGTATATGTTGCTCAACCCCCAGGTTTTGAAGATCCAAAGAATCCCGACAAAGTCTTCAAACTCAATAAGGCCCTGTATGGTCTCAAGCAAGCCCCTCGGGCGTGGTATGACACTTTGAAGGAATTCTTCATGAAGAAAGGCTTCAAAACCGGTTCACTCGACCCAACCCTTTTCACTAAATCTTATGATGGTGAATTGTTTGTGTGCCAAATATATGTTGATGATATTATCTTTGGTTGTACTGACCAACGCTATAGTGATGAATTTGCCTATATGATGAGTGAAGAATATCAAATGTCTATGATGGGAGAGTTGAAATTCTTTTTAGGTCTTCAAATTCGCCAATAGCGCAATGGTATATTCATATCACAGGAGAAATACCTCAAAGATGTATTGAGGAAATTCGGCATGCAAGATTGCAAAGGGGTCAAAATTCCAATGCCCACAAATGGCCATCTTCGCACTGATGAAAATGGTCAAGACTTTGATCAAAAGGTATACCGCTCCATGATTGGCTCTTTATTGTACCTATGTGCATCCAGGCCAGATATTATGCTTAGTGTTTGCATGTGTGCCCAATTTCAAGCTACACCGAAGGAATCACACCATAAGGCTGTGAAGCATATTCTTCGATATCTAGCTCACACACCAACACTTGGATTATGGTATCCCAAGGGCTCTTCATTTGATCTTGCTGGATATTCAGACTCTGACTATGCTGGCGATCACGTGGACCGCAAGTCAACATCAGGCACATGTCATTTACTCGGACGATCTTTGGTCTGTTGGTCCTTGAAGAAACAGAACTGCGTATCTCTCTCCACTGCAGAAGCTGAGTACATTGCTGCTGGATCATGCTGTGCTCAATTATTATGGATGAACCAAACTCTCAAGGACTATGGCATCAATGTGAAGAATGTACCTCTCTACTGCGACAATGAGAGCGCTATCAAGATTTCTCGCAACCCAGTTCAGCACTCGAAGACAAAGCACATCCAGATTCGTCGTCATTTTCTTCGTGATCATGTGTTGAAGGGTGATATCTCCATCTGCCATGCAAGAACTAAAGATTAGCAGGCCGATATTTTCACTAAGCCCTTGGATGAGAAGAGATTTAGCAAGTTGCGGTGTAAGCTAAATATCATAGAATCTTCAAATGTTCTCTGAAATGGACACTCATCCTAACACTAATGCTGACTTGATGACTTAGATGCGCAACACATGAAGTAATGTTTTTCTTCAATCAATGAAGACTAACCCTCTAAGTGTGAAGAAATTAATGAAGAAATTGACTCTCAGAGCCCTACGACAGTTGTACGCGGTGTATGAAGTCAACTTTCTTATACGGTGGGTTACGCCACCACAAAAAGTTGAAAATCTTCAATCTGAGTTTTTTCCTCAGTTTTGAAATTCCTCAGTTTTGAAATTCCTCAGTTTTGAAATTCCTCAGTTTTTCACATTCTTCAACTTGCAATGTCTTCACTATTTCTGTCGTTTGTCTTTTTTTGAATATATATATATGATTTTATGTCCTGTACAGCATTCACTTATTGCTAATTCTTCAAGTTGACTTTTTCCGCTAAGTGAATGTGATCGGACCCTTCCCCTCTATGCTAAACTCAATCTAATGTTTTCACAAATTCTTCATATGCGTTCTGATCTGAAACTCGTTCAAAATCTTCACTGTGTCCTTGACAGCTGAGGAAATTGCGAACGGTAACTTAAAACTTATCTTATCTAAATTTTCGGCTTTGCCGCTCAAACCATTCCGCTTCTCACGACAAATACTTATCTATTCACCCACGATCCTACACGATCGCCACCTCACAGTACGTGGGTGACACATGTCATGTGAATGGGAAAAGCCAGGGGCACGTTCGTCCGAAATCCTCGGGCGCACAGTTTTTCATTTCCGCTATAAATACCCCTGCCTCTTCCTCACTTCACTTTTCCTCCGCTCGACCACTCTCTCCCGCTCGTGCTTCCCAAACCCTAGCGCCTCCACTACTTCATTGTCGTCGGTGAGGAAGAGCTTCACTGCCTCGACCTCATCGCCGTCGTACTCGCGCCGGTTGTGGATTTCTTCACTCCGCCGCCGTCTTAGTCGTCTTCCTCTGCTGAGTTAGGGCGTGGAAGATCTGAACGGACGAACTTCATCTCAACACTTCCCAGTTCGTCGTGTTCTTCACTTTGGGTAATTAAAAGTTACTTTTATTCCCTACTTTGATTCATGTGTTTTCCTAAAAATCTTCAAAGGTGTTTATTCTTCAAATCTTCACAGACTAAAACATCTCACATGTATCTGTTCTTGATTCGTTTCTCTACGCAATGATTTTCTTCAAGATTCCTCAATTGTGTGGATTTTCAAATCTATACAACTCTGGAACCTGAGGTAAAGAACGCTTAAAGAAATTCTTCAAGACTCATCGGTCAAATTCCTCAAACATATTCTTTTTAAAATCTTCTTAGAACGCATATGACCTCTCCAAATTCCTCGCAACTATACTCTGTTCACATGTACAAATGTCCGCTGCTGAATCACTAGGTTCTCATCAACTTAACTCATTTGCAGCGTTCCTCGAAGAAAAGTTGCATACATCTTCAGAAACTTCAGTTGTTCGTATTCCTCAGCTGAAGAAAATGGCTAACAAGAAGCCACAGAAGGGAGGAAAAAGGCCTGAGGTCAACACTGCGTTTGAAATCCCTGAGGATATTTATGCTGGATACTGCACTCCTGATGAGGCCAAGTTTGGCAAGGAGGACAAGAATCAGCGCAAAGTGCACATCCAATGTATTGAGAGGATATGGTCATGTGAGTGGAGGGAGTATAGGTATGTTACTCCCAAGTACATGAAGAAATTCACGCTCAACCCTCCATGCTCAAGACCTCCATTGAGACCTGGCCAACTGGCAGATCCCACCAGCCTCAAGCGCGGTGAGGACTATGCTACTGAATGGGCTAGGCGCCAGGCCAAACTAGCCAAGCAAGCAAAAGAAGCAGTGAAGAAATTCAATGAAGATTCTGCTGCTGCTGCTAACACTGCTAAGGCCTCTGGTAGTAAGCCCAGGAAGGCTATGCCAAAGAAGCCTTCCCACAAGTCCAGTGCTTCTCCTTTAATGCCCTCACGGCCAAGTTCCTCAGCAATGCCCTCACGACCAGCATCTTCAAAGCCCTCACGGCCAATTCCTCAGTCAGCTCCTCCTCCTCCAACAAAGTCTTTGGCTGCTCCGACAAAATCTTCGGCACCTGAGCATCTTGCCTCGTGCCAAAGGACTTAAGGCTTCTCTATTTCCTCAGGAGCATCTGCAAGCTCCTCAGCTTCTCGACCTTCCTCAGCTGGTCCCTCAATGCTGAAGAAAAAGGCCACTGCTTGACAAGGTATTCGACCAAGTCCTCACAAGAAGCAAGTTGCTTTCCAAGTGCGCTATGATGATGATGAGGCGGATGATGATGAACTTGCTGAAATCATCAGAGACGGGCAAGCCAGGGTCGCTAGAGCCAAAGGCAGCAATGTGCCACTACTTCTGGATCCCAAGCTGATCCTCGGTTTCATTGACTTATGGCACAAGGACCCCGCTACACCTTTGCCGGAGATGAACCTCACTCCTGGTCAAAGTCATGTTCTCACTCACTTCATTGAGGAAGAAAAGTGGAAATATGAAGAAGGACGAAGGCTGAAAAAAGCGCAATACAAGAAACAACACTACCTCAAGGACAATGTCCTCACTCTTACCCCCGAACAACTCATTGTTGTACAAGCTGAAATCAAGCAACTGAGTGATGATTTCAATCGGTACCATGCTGATTGGAAGGGCGCAAAGGTTCGGTTCGTCAATTTCATGAAGACTTTCTCTTCAACTGCCTCTGCACCGGTGCATGTTGAAATACCTCAGGCTAAAGAATCTGCCCAGCCCACTGAAGAACATGCCAGCACCGTTGATGTCAGTATGGCTGCTGAAGAAAATGAGGGTACCAGGGCTGATGACTCCATTCCAGCCGCTGATGATATTGCCAGGGCATCCACTAGTGATGCGCCTGAAGAAAGTGAACAAGTCAGGGCAACTACAATACTTGCGCCTGAAGAAAATGCACCTCCTGCGCCTACACCAACTCCGATCCTTCCATCTGCATCTGATGTGAAGAAGACCAAGGCTGCAGAACATGCAGCGATGATGAAAAGGAAGGCATCAGCTTTTTCATCAAATTCTTCAGCTCCGAAGAAGATGAAGACTCTGATCAGTCCAATTGATAACCCAATTGATGTCATTCCCGTATCATCAATGCCATCAAAGGACCTTGTTCCTTTTGGTGAAGAATATGAGATTCCCGAGGAATCTGATGAAGAAACTCCATCTACTGCTTTGACAGAGCAGTTGGACGAAGAAACTGAAGTGGATGAGATCCCTTCAACCCCTGTCATTTCCTCACCTATGCCTCAGTTTACTGCTGAAGAGGCAGGTGTTGAAGAAATTGAAGATGAGGATGTGGACATTGGATGTACCACTCCTGTGCTCAATGATGAATTTTGGGACAGTCAACATCCAAACTCACCAATGTTCACTCCTCTCCAAGTTGTTCCTCAGTCCCCAGCCACTACTGAAGTACAAGTGGGATCTGATGAACCACGTGCAACCCCATCTGTTCATGAAGACATTCCAGCCACTAGTGCTAAAGAACCTCTGAATGAAGAAGTGATGACTTAGGCTGCACATGCTGAAGAAACTGAAATTCCTCACCATGAGGAACCTGAGATTGCGATTCCTGAGGTGATATTGCAAATCACAGACACTCCTCAGCCCAAGCCAAAGAATCCCTTCTCCAAGAAGCCAAAATTCAAGGCTGTTGATTTCTTCGGCGACCATGTATTCTTCACTGAATTCAACCCGTATGACAATGCTCGTCTTAGAAGGAAGCGTTTCTAGACTGCCAGCCAGGCAAACTTCTATTCCTCAGTCCTCCTTGACAAGGACAAAGTCTTTGATCATCACGTGGACATGGAATCTATGCCTTGCTTCATGCCGGTTCTCAGTATGCTTCACGATGCAGGCTTGCTGAATTTCTACACTGGCATTGTTGATTGGAATGAAGAGCTTATTCTTTAGTTCTACGCAACTTTGCATATCACAAGCAATGCTGCTGACGTCAACTCATGGGTGTTGGACTGGATGACTGAAACCACTCACTACAAGGCACCAGCCTCTGAATTGCTTCGTGCCTTGCCAATCAATCCTCCACCAGAAGGCGCTCGTTGTCTGTATGATGAACCTAAACTTACTGATCACTATATGCAAGTACTCATGAAACCGCTGAAGCCTGGACAAGTCCAAAGGACCAAATTCCTTGTGAAGGAATTGCTCTATGTGCCAAGGACTATATATCGCATTCTGACGAAGACTATCAGTCCAATCAAAGGTCATGATTCATCTGATGATGAAATTGTGGGGATGATGAAGAATATGCTCTTCAACATCATGCATGGTATCCCTATCAATTACCATGATTTCTTCATGAGGACTCTCGCGAATGTTGCACTTTCTCCATTTGAGCTGAAGCCTTACTCACCGTGGATCATGAGATTCCTCAGAACAAGGTCTTCACTCAACTACAAGGCTGATTTTCAGAATCACCTCAGCTACTTGCCCCCAATTGAAGTCCTCAAGCGGACAATTTCCTCATCTAATGAGAAGGGAAAGTCACCAGCTGTGATCGATGAAGGCACTCGTCCATTGGATGGTCAGTTTCGCAAAGCCGCATCCTACTCCACCAATGATGATTCTGCCACACATGATTCTGCTGCCAATGCTCCAAAGTCAAGTCCTCAAGCTACTGCTCCTCATGTGATGACTGACTGTGAACTACTTATAAGTCTTCACCAGAAGGTCGATCGGAATCACAAATGGGTTAAGCATCAGTTTGGCTCTATTCTTCACAACATGACCTCTACGCATAATGCAGTGAAGAAAAACCACTACTACCTCCAAGAAGTGTTTGATCGCACCTGGGCTATTCTGTCACATCTATATGGTGAAGAAGATTTGAAGCAAATGGGCTTCAACGAAGACTTTGACTGGTCTGCACCTCCACCGAAGAAATTCAAGAAGGTCAAGGTTCCTTCCTTGGTGGCCAGCTCATATTCTTCATCAGGCGCCACAGACGAGAATGAAGACTTGGACGACACTGCAGCAGGCCCTACAACGACTCAAGACCCTGGCAACGCTTGCGCTCCTCCATCATCATGATATTCTTTAGGGGCGTTAGTCCTCAGTTTCAACCCTTTTGGTCATTCGATGACAAAGGGGGAGAAATTTGAGTTAGTCTTCAAGCGGGTCTATATATATGGGCGTTTTTTTGCTAAGTTACAACTCTCGTTCTTCTGATGACTTTGCTGGATCGAGTTGTAATCTTAAACTCTATGGTGGCTTGATACTTTTGTTGTGTTCTTCTGCATGCTTATTCCTCATTTATGTTAATGCATGCATGTTGAATTACATCAGTCACCATATTTCATCATGCATTTTAAATTCCTCATATTATATGTCAAATGCGTGTATGAATTACAAGATATAGGGGGAGATCTCCATGATTATACTCTTCAACTGTGCATTGCTTCAAAAGCAAATTCCTCACTATGCACATCTTCAGGGGGAGTTATTCCATATCTTGCAATCAAATTCCTCAATATCAGTATTTACACTTCACATGTTTATCCCCGATGAAAACTTAACCTATATTGTCATCAATCACCAAAAAGGGGGAGATTGTAAGTGCATCTAGTGCCCCTTAGTGATTTTGGTGTATTGAAGACTTATAGGTTAAGGGACTGATACGTTTGTGATTATACACAGGTCTATAAGTCTATGAGGAGTTTGATATTTACAGAAAAAGTCGACCCTTAAAAGTGAAGTTCTTCAACTGAAGACATTGGATTTTTGAAGACTTTGAAAGTTAAGAAATTGGTGTGATCTTGCAGACTTGGTAATCATACGAGGAACATGAAGCGTGAAGACTTTTGTTTTCGTAGTTTCATTTTCTCTTTCTTGAGTCATAGGAAACAACGTACTGTTAAAGGGGGTCGAGGAAATACTAAGGAAAAATTTACATGTGATGCTCAACTCAAAATCCTACATCTACCAATCCCTTTCGAGTGAATCCATTGGAAATCTCGCATAGTTCAGTCATATTCTTGAGTGACAGAGACGAAGTTCTTCTGGTCTTTGAGGAATTTGTTCTGACTGAAGAGTTAGGAATTCGCCAGTGCGGATTGCCTACCAAGTGAGGAACATGATAGCCCTGAGGAATTCGAACCCCAATATTCCGACCGTTGTTGTGCTACGCGCCAGCTGTCCCAAAATATCTACCCACCTAACGGTCATATCAGACAAGGGCATTTATGTCTTATCATGTCGGGCTTCTCCCTAGGATATAAATAGCCGCCCCCTACAACCACTAGTTGGATGGCTGCTCCGAGAGAAACTGACACTTGTCATTTGAGATCAACCCATCCTCCGAGGACTTTGAGCGAAAATCATCAAGTGAGGAAATCCCAACCCAAACCTCCAAAACCCCAAGTGATTGAGCATCACTGAAGAGATTGATCCTGTGTGGATCCGACGCTTGTTTCCTTTGAAGATTTTGCTTCTTCCAGACGGTTAGGCGTCAAGGTCTAGAGCATCCAAGAGGAATTGTGGATCGCCGAGTGACCTAGTTTGTGAAGGTTCGGAAGTCACCTGAAGACTTACCACAAGTGATTGGGCGAGGTATGCGTGACCTTAGCTCAAGGAGAATACGGTGAGGACTGTGTGTCCGGGACTGGGTGTCCTCGAGTTTAAATACTCAGCCGCTCCAACCAGATGTACAACTGAGACAACAGTTGGAACTGGTCTACCAAATCATTCTCTTCACCGAGCTAACTGGTTCTATCTCCTCAACTCTTTCATTTCCTCATGTATGTTGTTGTGTGTTTGTTCATATCTGTTTGAAGACTTTGACTGAAGACTTTCTCAATTTCCTTAGTTCTATTTCTTCAGTCTGATCGTCTTCTTCCTTGTGTTATCCTGTGTTTACGCTTTTTGTACTCTATGCTTGTCTTTGTTTCATCATGATGACTATGCTTGTGTTCTGTTATGTTCCTCTCTGAGTACTTATTCCGCTGCAAGTAGTTCTTCATTTAGGAATTTCCTCACCAGCAAATTCCTCAGTGAAGAATTCATAAAAATCGCCTATTCACCCCCCTCTAGTCGATATAACGCACTTTCATGGATAGCATAAAAGGATACTTGAGTAAGAATTTTTCAATGAAAGACCTCGGTGAAGCTTCTTACATATTGGGCATCAAGATCTATAGAGATAGATCAAGACACTTGATAAGATTTTCTATGAGCACATACATTGAAAAGATTTTGAAGGAGTTCAAAATGGATTGGTCAAACAAGGAGTTCTAGCCTGTATTGTAAGGTGTGAAGTTGAGTAAGACTCAAAGCCCGACCATGTCAGAAGATAGAGAGAGAATGAAAGTCATTCCCTATGCCTCAGCCATTGGTTCTATAAAGTATGCCATGGTGTGTACCAAACCTGTTGTGTACCTTGCTATGAGTTTGGCAAGGGGGTACAATAGTGACCCAGGAGTAGATCACTAGACAATGATCAAAATTATCCTTAGATTACTAAGGAAATATTTCTCGATTATGGAGGTGATAAGGAGTTCGTCGTAAAGAGTTATGTCAATGCAAGCTTTTACACTGATCCAGAGGACTCTGAGTCTCAATATGGATATGTATTGAAAGTGGGAGCAATCAGCTAGAGCAGCTCCATTCAGAGCATTGTAGACATAGAAATTTGCGAAATACATACGAGTCTGAATGTGGCAGACCCATTGACTAAACCTCTCTCACAAGCAAAACATGATCGCACCTTAGTACTCTTTGGGCTTTAATCACGTAGCAATGTGAACTAGATTATTGACTCTAGTAAACTCTTTGGGCATTGGTCACACGGCGATGTGAACTATGGGTGTTTATCACATGACGATGTGAACTAGATTATTGACTCTAGTGCAAGTGTGAGACTGAAGGAAATATGCCCTAGAGGCAATAATAAAGTTGTTTTATATTTCCTTATTCATGATAAAGGTTTATTATTCATGCTAGAATTGTATTGACCGGGAACTTAAATACATGTGTGAATACATAAACAAATATCGTGTCCCTAGTAAGCCTCTACTAGACTAGCTCGTTGATCACAGAAGGTTAAAGTTTCCTAACCATAGACATGTGTTGTCATTTGATCACTAGATCACATCATTAGGAGAATTATGTGATGGACAAGACCCACCCGTTAGCTGAGCATAATGATCATTCAGTTTATTGCTATTGCTTTCTTCATGTCAAATACTTATTCCTTCGACTATGATGCTCTACAGGTATTAGAGAGTACCTTGTGTGCTATCAAAAGTCACAACTTAACTGGGTGATCATAAAGATGCTCTACAGGTATCTCCGAAGGTGTTTATTGGGTTGGCATACATCGAGATTAGGATTTGTCACTCCGAGTATCAGAGAGGTATCACTGGGCCATCCTGATAATACAAATCACAAGCTTGCAAGCAAACGACTAAGGAGTTAGTCACGAGGTAATGTATTACGGAACGAGTAAAAGGACTTGGCGGTAACGATATTGAACTAGGTATAGAGATACTGACGATCAAATCTTGGGCAAGTAACATACCAATGGACAAAGGGAATTACATATGTTGTCATAACAGTTCAACCGATAAAGATCTTCATAGAACATGAAGGATCCAATATGGGCTTCTAGGTTCCGCTATTGGTTATTGACCGGAGAGGTGTCTCGGTCGTGTCTACATAGTTCTCGAACCCGTAGGGTCCGCACACTTAACATTCAATGACGATATAGTATTATATGAGTTATGTGATTTGGTGACCGAATGTTGTTCGGAGTCCCGGATGAGATCATGGACATGACGAGAAGTCTCGAAATGGTCAAGAGGTAAATATTGATATATAGGACGAGGGTATTCGGACACTGAAAGTGTCTCAGGGATACAGGGTACTTATCAGGTCACCGGAAGGGGTTCCGGGCACCCCCGGCAAAAGATATGGGCCTTATATATGGGCCAAGAGGGGAAATGCACCAGCCACAAGGGGCTGGTGCGCCCCCCATATGGTCCGGCCTAGGAGGAGAAGGAAAGAGTGGAATATGATTCCATGTTCCTTCCCTCTCCCCCTTCTTTCCTTCCCCCTCTAACAAACATGGCAGGGGCGCTGCCAAGGGCAGGAGCCCAAGTAGGATTCGAACCTACTTGGGGTGCCCCTTGGCCTCTCACCTCTCCCTCCCACCTAAATATATGAGGAGGGGTGCGCCTAGCACACCCCAGAAAATTGCCTAGCCGTGTGCGGCGCCTCCCTCCATCGTTTACACCCCCGGTCATATTTTCCTAGTGCTTAGGCTAAGCCCTACGGAGATCCCTTCACCATCAGTGTCACCATGCCTTCGTGCTGACGTAACTCATCTACTACCTCGACGTCTTGCTGGATCAAGAAGGTGAGGGACATCACCGAGCTGAATTTGTGTAGAACACGGAGGTGCCATGCGTTTGGTACTTGATCGGTTGAAGCGCAAAGAAGTTCGACTACATCAACCGCGTTGTGAAACGCTTCCGCTTAAAGTCTACGAGTGTACATAGACACATTATTCCCCTCGTTGCTATACATCTCCATGGATAGACCACTGCGTGTGCATATAATTTTTTTTGTTTTCCATGCCACGATTCCCAACAAAATTTGCGCACTCTGGTGAAGAAAAATCGTCTCCGTGGGATTCCTGATGTAAAATTTGACAAGAATCGTCTCTGTGCTGCCTATGAGGCTGGTAAATTGGCTAAGAAGCATCATTCATCCAAGACAGTTATGACCACAACAAGACCACTCGAAATTCTTCATATGGACTTATTCGGTCCTCAAAACTAAGCAAGATCCGGTGGCAGTCACTATGGTCTGGTTATTGTTGATGATTTCTCTCGATAAACTTGGGTATTCTTTCTGGAAGACAAGACCTGTACTCAGGAGATCTTCAAAAGCTTCGCTAAGAAGGCCTATAATGAATATGACATGCGAATTGAGCATATCAGAAGTGACAATGGAACTGAGTTCAAAAAATAATCACATTGGTGAATTTCTTGATGATCATGGTATCATGAGTTCTCTGCTGCATACACTCCCCAACTAAATGGAGTTTTTGAACGAAATAACATAACTCTCAATGAAATGGCAAGAACTATGCTCAGTGAGTACAAACCTACCATTCGCTTTGGGGCCGATGCTATTAACACTGCTTGTCATGTTATCAATCGTGTTTATATTCACAATTTCCTTAAGAAAACTTCTTATGAGCTTATCGCTTGCAAGAAACCAAACGTTTCTTATCTACGTGTTTTTAGTGCACCTTGTTACATTCTTGACATGAATCATTCTTCCAAGTTTGCACCCAAGGCACATGAAGGTTTTCTTGGTTATGGCTCAAACTCGCATACGTATCGTGTCTATAACTTTCACCACATGAAGGTTATGGAAACGGTAAATGTGCGGTTTGATGAATCTAACGGCTCTCAAAAGGAGCACCTGCAAAATGTGATAGATGAGCCTCTGATATCATATGCTATTCGGCAAATGGCCACTGGGAGCGTCAAGCCTGTCGAAGGAAATGTACTTGAGTCCTCTGATGATGATGCTCCTATGACTCAAAGCAGAACTCGTCAAGCCACTGCCAAAGCAAATGCTCTTGTCAATGGAAATGAAAATCAAGATCCTAATGCCGATAAATATGGCAATCATGAAGGGAATGATAACTCAAATATTGATGCTGATGATAATGACCATCATGATGAAAATGCTCATCCTCGTGTGGCGAATCGAGTTGATCCTTCACTAATTCCCGATGAAATTGAGAATCCAGGTTATCGAACCACAACTCGTTCCCGCACTCGTTTGGCTAACTACTGTGGAAGTTTCTCCTTTGTTTCATTGGCAGAACCTACCAAGTATGAAGAAGCCATGAATGATCCAGACTGGATGAATGCCATGCAAGAGGAGTTGGTGCAATTTGAATTGAATGATGTTTGGGAATTGGTTGACAAACCGAATCCCAAGAAGCACAATATCATCAGCACAAAATGGATTTTCCGCAACAAGCAATATGAATATGGTATTGTGGTGAGAAACAAAGCACGACTTGTTGCTCAATGGTACACACAGGTAGAAGGTATTGATTTTGATGAAACTTATGCTCCTGTTGCTCGCCTTGAGGCAATTCGCATTCTTCTCGCTTATGCAAATTACAATGATATATTGCTTTATCAAATGGATGTGAAAAGTGCCTTCCTCAATGGTGAAATTGATGAGAAAGTTTATGTTAGATAGCCAGTTGGCTTTGAACACCTTGAGTTTCCTAACAAAGTTCTCAGGCTGAAGAAAGCTTTATATGGGCTAAAGTAAGCCCCTCGATCATGGTATGACACCCTAAAGAATTGCTCGACAAAGGGTTCAAGCCAGGATCCACAAATCCCATAATTTTCACTCGTGTCGTTGATAATGATTTATTTGTTTGTTTGTCAAATCTATGTGGATGATATCATCTTTGGCTATACTAACAAAGCTTGCAGCTTAGAATAAGGGAAAATGATGTCCGATAAATATCAAATGTCCATGATGGGTGAACTCAAATTCTTTCTCGGACTACAAATTCATCAACAAGCAAATGACATTTTCATTTCTTAGGAGAAATATCTGAAGGAATGTCTGAAGAAGTTCAAAATGCAAGATTCCAAAATGAAGGGCTATAAGACTCCAATGCCCATGAATGGTAAGCTAGATGCAAATGTGTATGGTAAGGACTACGATCAGAAAGCCTATCATTCGATGATTGGATTTCTTCTTTACCTATGTTCATCCATACCTAACATTATGTTGAGTGTTTGCATGTGTGCCCACTATCAAGCTGCACTGAAAGAACTGCATCACCAAGCGATCAAGCGCGTTCCGAGATATTTGGCTCACACCCCCACCTTAGGTTTATGATATCCTAAGGGAGCACAGTTTGATCTCGTTGTTTATTCATACTCAGATTTGGCTGGTGACTTGGTTGATAGGAAATCTACCTGGGGGACAGGTCATTTCCTTGGTAGATCTTTGGTCTGTTGGCCATCAAGGAAATAGAATTGTGTGACTCTCTCTATGACCGAGGCTGAATATATTGCTACTGGCTCCTTGTTTTACTCAGTTATTGTGGATGAAGCAGACACTGGAGGATTATCGCATCAAGGTCAAGCATATCCCTCTGTATTGTGACAATGAGAGTGCCATCAAAATTGCACATAATCCTGTGCAACATTCTCGCATGAAGGATATTGCCATCAGACATCATTTTATCCACGATCATGTTGCTCGGGAGGATATTATCATCAATCACGTCAAGACCGAAGACAATCTCGCTGATATATTCACCAAGCCTCTCGACGAAGATTTTGTGCATTACGGTGTGAGCTAAATATCCTGGACTTCACAAACATGCAGTAAGTTGGACTCAGTACCCGTGCTAACACTTTCACATCTTTGAAGGAATGGGTGCATAACACTCGAAGAGTTTGAGAATTTCGACAAAGTGAAATTCTCTTTTTGAGAGTGAATACATTAATGAATAACTAGACTAATTGGGTGCCATGATAATCGTGTGATGCTCGGGGTCATACAGTTCTTATACAATGGGTTTCACCACCACAATTTTTATTCGTTGTTTTTCTCTTCGTTCGATAGTTTTGATTTCGTCCGAATGCATTTCATTCATAGTCATTCTCGAGTGTTTGTGTTCTTTGCCTGAATGAAATGCCTAGGACCCTGTTTTCTCTCTGGTCTATCACTTCCAGTCTATGTTGTTCCGTTCCAATGCTCAAATTTTATCTTGAATGAAACTTATCTGATGTCGTTGACCACGATTAAGTTTCGGTCCGAGTATTCATCTACTCTGCAAAAGCTTTCCAAAATTTGGGGTCTCCCTCCTAAGTCAAGACCATGATCGTTATGGCAATTGCCATGTGCAACACATCAACTGCATTTCATCCTGGCCGTTGAATCGCAATCATCTCTACCTAGAGACTGTCCGATCATAATTCTCTGTGTGCAGTTATTTCCACCGTCTGATCAAACATCGCTCCTTGTTCCACCATACTCTTTCTCCTCGCCTTCACTCTGACGAAACCCTCACTTCAACGCTCCTCCTCGAGGTCGACGCCGAAGATCACTTTGCCTCTTAACTGCTGGAAAGAGGAGGAGGTGGATCCAACACCTCTTGTTGCGGGCTTCGGCATGCCCGTGGCGGCCCCTCAGTTCGAGGTTGCCCATGCTGAGGAGGCGGTGGAGCAGTAGGGCATCCTCGATTCCATCCGGTCGGAGGTGAAGGTGGAGGCCAATCAATGCTTCCTCCACTAGTGGGACGCGATGCTCAACAAGATGTTTGTCGAGAGTGACTCTGGTGAGGAGTCGTAGGAGGAGGAGGAGGCAACCATCCACCCAGAGGCAAGCCCGTCTGGTTCAGCACGGATGTCGTTGACATCTGTGATGATGACGAGTAGCGTAAGCTAGGGTTATCTACATAGTATGTAGCACTAGTGCAGAAACCCCTTATAATATTTCCTACCAGCAGCATGTGCGCTAAGTCGAACGCCGTGACTATTTTGGCTAAGTACTAGCTGCCTTTGCGAAATTATCGAACGCTGGTAATCCGATAGTATTTGCAGCATTCCAAAAAAATGAACTCTACTAGTACAGGCTGCCCACTAAATTCCCTAGCTGAAAATACTTGCCGCGTGCGCTACCTAGGGAACATCATGATGACCCACAAGTATAGGGTATCTATCGTAGTCCTTTTGATAAGTAAGAGTGTTGAACCCAAAAAGGAGCATAAGGAAATGACAAGCGGTTTTCGGCAATGTATTCTCTGCAAGCATTGAAATTATCGGTGATAGATAGGTGTATGATGAGATAATTCATAACGGGTAACAAGTAACAAAAGTAAATAAGGTGCAGCAAGGTGGCCCAATCCTTTTTTGTAGCAAAGGACAAGCCTGGACGAACTCTAATATAAAGCAAAGCGCTCCCGAGGACACATGGGAATTATTGTCAAGCTAGTTTTCATCATGCTCATATGATTCACGTTCGTTACTTTGATAATTTGATATGTGGGTGGACCGGTGCTTGGGAACCCTTCCTTGAACAAGCCTCCCACTTATGGTTAACCCCTCTCGCAAGCATCCTCAACTACGAAATAAGTATTAAGATAAATCTAACCATAGCATGAAACATGTGGATCCAAATCAGCCCCTGAATCACAAAGCAACGCATAAACTAGGGTTAAGCTTCTGTCACTCTAGCAACCCATCATCTACTTATTACTTCCCAATGCCTTCCCCTAGTCCCAAATCATGGTGAAGTGGCATGTAGTCGACGTTCACATAACACCACTAGAGGAAAGATAACATACATCTCATCAAAATATGGAACGAATACCAAATTCACATGATTACTTACAACAAGACTTCTCCCATCTCCTCGGGAACAAACGTAACTAGTCACAAAGCATATTCATGTCTATAATCAGCGGAGTATTAATTATCATTAAGGATCTGAACATATGATCTTCCACCGAATAAACCAACTAGCATCAACTACAAGGAGTAATCAACACTACTAGTAACCCACAGGTACCAATCTGAGGTTTTGAGAGAAAGATCGGATACAAGAGATGAACTAGGGTTTGAGAGTAGATGGTGTTGGTGAAGATGTTGATGGAGATTGACCCCCTCTCAATGTGAGGATCGTTGGTGATGCCGATGGCTTTGATTTCCCCCTCCCGAAGGGAAGTTTCCCTGGAGAACAGCTCCGCCAGAGCCCTAGATTGGTCCTGCCAGGTTCCACCTCGAGACAGCGATGCTTCGTCCCGAAAGCATCCTTTTTATTTTTTTCAGGTCAAAACACACCATATAGCAGAAGATGGGCATCGGGGGCGTGCCAGGTAGCCCACAAGGTAGGGGGCGCGCCCTCCACCCTCGTGGATGGTAGGTGGCCCCCCTCTGGTGCTTTCTTCGCCCAATATTTTTTATTAATTCCAAAATGAATCTCCGTGAAATTTCAGGACTTTTGGAGTTGTGCATAATAGGTCTCTAATATTTGCTCCTTTTCCAGCCCAGAATTCCAGCTGCCGGCATTCTCCCTCTTCACGTAAACCTTGTAAAATATGAGAGAAAAGGCATAAGTATTGTGCTATAATGTGTAATAACAACCCATAATGAAATAAATATCAATATAAAAGCATGGTAGAAAATGGATGTATCACGTCACATGTATATTAAGTAGTAGCAGGGTTTGATCTTTCATCGCATGTCACCAAAATTTACTCAATGTCACAACCCTCGGGCTCGAGTATTAGCAGCGTGCTATAGGAGAACAAATTGCTAGATTTTTAACATTAACCGACTTCTATAAAAAGAACATGCCTATAATATGTAAGGTGATGGCCTCCCGCCAGCCCCGTTCTTCTTCCCACCTCGCGCTCCCCTCTCCCTCACTTCTTCCTCTCTAACTTCTTTGTTACTAGCTAGCTATTCTCTCTCACTCCGCACACCTTGGATATAAGAGATTTGACCTCCATGCAATAAAGTAATTAAGTTGATCTCTATCTCGTCCTCTATATTAGTGCATACTTACCGACACCCCCCAAGTCCTCTTGACGGATGTCTCTGTTCATTAATTAGTAGCGCTATGTTGATGCAATGATAGGCCCCTTATGTTTTGGATTTTATTGACATAAACAGGATGGGACTTATGTGTTTTTTACTATATACAACAAGGAAACAGCCTCACAGTTCTTTATTGATAAAGAACTAGAGAAGTTACAAAGTTACAAAGTTACAAGTAAAGACATAAAAGAATACTTACAAAGAGAACTATGGGAGGGAAACTATCCAGGAAGTTAGGCTATCCCTATATTTATATTTGATTCTATGAGCTAACAGAGAAATGTCATGAACAAAATTTCTCCTCGAAGACCTAAATGAAAGCTGCTCATTCCTGAAGATTTTCCCATTTCTTTGAGTCCAAATATTCCAAGTGGCAGTAACGACCACTTATGTGAAAAAGGGGAAACCAAAATCCTTCCTAGCAGAAAGAGCCATCTCATTGGTAGTTAGATTTGGTTGAACATTCCAAGAAATCCCAACATAATTCCATACCCGTTGACTGAAGTTGCAAGCAAAGAAGAGATGAACTCGGTCCTCATGACAAGAAGAATTACAAAAAACACAGGTGTCTTCTTAGATGATCCAGTGATGACGCTGCATCATGTCTCTGGTATTTAGACGATCCATCAAAAGGAGCCAGCCAAACACCTTGAACTTGAGAGTGCAAGAACATTCCAGATGCACTTAAAAATGGGATCGACCACAAGATGTGAGAATCAAGACTCATAATAGATCCTTGACCGCAACTCTCCAGATTTAGATGTCTATCGGTGTCAAACCGGCGGATCTCGGGTATGGGGTCTCGAACTGTGCGTCTAGGGTTGATGGTAACAGGAGGCGGGGGACACGATGTTTACCCGGGTTCAGGCCCTCTCTATGGAGGTAATACCCTACTTCCTGCTTGATTCATCTTGATGAATATGAGTATTACAAGAGTTGATCTACCACGAGATCGTAATGGCTAAAACCCTAGAAGTCTAGCCTGTATGATTATGATTGCCTCTACGGACTAAGCCCTCCGGTTTATATAGGCACCGGAGAGGACTAGGGTTGTACAAAGTCGGTTACAGAGAAAGGAAACTTCATATCCGGGCGCCAAGCTTGCCTTCCACGCCAAGGAGAGTCCCATTCGGACACGGGAGAGAGTCTTCGGTCTTGTATCTTCACAGCCCATCAGTCCGGCCCATGTCAACAGGCCGGACGCCCGAGGACCCCTTAATCCAGGACTCCCTAAGTAGCCCCCGAACCAGTCTTTCAATGACGATGTGTTCGGCGTCCAGATTGTCTTCGGCATTGCAAGGCGGGTTCCTCCTCCGATTACTTCAAAGTACCTGACATAAAGAGCACTATTCGGCTTTCCATTTAATGTCACGCGCACCGGCTTCCACACCTTCATGACTTCAGCTTCCACGCGTCGAGCGAATATGAGAGGTCGGGGTATTTTTGCACATATCACCCTGACCATGTAAGAAAGACGTCTATTTAAAGAGATTGGGATCTTCGGATCCATTCCACGCCAAGCGAGGAATCCTCAGAGCTTGCTAGGAGAAACCATTCCAACATGGCTAGCACTCCGAGCTCTTCCACCCGTCCCCACGACACCGGAAAGGCAATTGGGAGAAATGTTCTGTTTCCTACAATCAGCTAGCGAAGCTGCAGACACAAGGATTTCTTCCCCCCATGGATCTAGTCCCCATTTGGGCAGGATTGACTTCCTTCAACGGCAGGGCTCAGGCGGAGAATATCACCAATCCATCAAGGGGGAACGAGTGTGCTTCGTTCCCTACTTTCTGAGAGGCGTTGGATTTCCAATCCACCCATTCCTCCAAGGACTTCTAGAGTATTACGGCCTCCAGCTGCACAATTTCACTCCTCCCTCCATCCTGCATATCGCGAGTTACATTGCTCTTTGTGAGCTATTCCTGGGTTGTGACGCCCATTTTAAATTATGGAGGAAACTATTCTGCCTCGTCCCTCATAGTCGAGAGGGATCAATATTTGAAGTGGGCGGGGCCAAGGTATGGCGCATCACTGGGACCGGATACCTGTCCGGCACACCGAAGAAGGCATCCGAAGAATGACCTTCTGAATAGTTGTATATCGAGGACATCGCCACTACTAGGGAAAAGCCTATACACAGAATCTTAGCAGCAGCACAGCTCAAAAAGGAGCGCTGCTGCTAATTAGTAGTAGCGCGTGTGCGGGAAACACGCTGCTGATAAGTTTTTAGCAGTAGCGCGCTCGGTGTAAACCACGCTGCTACAAATATCGACTGGCGGTGTTCACCTAACTCCATTTAGAAGTAGCGCGGTGGCGCGAACCGCGCTACTGCTACGGATGTAGTAGTAGCACGCTTTTTCTGAGATCGCTGCTACTAAATTTCAAATTGGCACACTTTTTTGTCCCTGTTAGCAATAGCACCGTCGCCCAAAGCGCGCTGCTGCTAATTCCTTAGCAGAAGCGCGTTTTAGCTCTCGCGCTACTGCTAACCCGCACCAACCCACCACCTGTTCCCCACCCGTCCCTCCCCTCCCCCTCCTATCTTCCCTTCCCCCTACCTCCCCCACATGCTCCCACTCTCACTCTTCTTCTTCCTCAATACTTCTCCCCCATTACTCTCTCTCTTCTATCCACCTTTCTCTCTCTTCATTACTCCTACCTAACTACACCACCTCCATTAATGCATCTCCTTTCTCTTTTTCCTTTCCCCTCCACTAGTTGAAGTTGTCTCCTCCCAAATGGATATTCTTCGGTACTAAGAGAGCTGCTAAGTTCAATCGGTACTAAGAGACATGGACTCCACGCAGCAGAGTTCGTCGGTACTAAGTTCAATCGTGCGGGACCCTCATGTTCAAGCATTGCTTCGCAAGGAGACGAGTACTGAGAGAGCTGCTTCTAGAGAGGAGGCTAAGCTGGAGCAACTGGTGGTAGAATCGAACACTCCATTGTATGATGGTTGCAATCCTGAGGTGACCCGCTTGAGTTTCACGCTCCAACTCCTGAAGACGAAGGCTAAAAACAAATTGACCGACACTAGCCTCGATGAGCATCTCAAGTACCTAAAGGATGTTCTTCCCGCGGGTAATCTATGTCCTACTAGTGTTGATGAGGCCAAGAAGATCGTGTGCCCTCTTGATCTGCCACACGTTAGATACCATGCATGCATCAACGATTGCATAATTTATCGGAAGGAGCACGCGGAAAAAACAAGCTGTCCGGTGTGCAATGCTTCTCGATACAAGAAGGCCGGGAAGAAATGTCCCCAGAAAGTTGTATGGTACTTACCGATCACTCCCCGTCTGCAGAGGTATTTTGTAGATCCCAAGGAAGCAAAGCTAATGCGCTGGCACGCGGAGAGGAAGAAGCCCGACGATGGAGATGATCCAAAGCTGAGACACATGAAGGATGGAAGCCAGTGGAGAGCGTTGAACAGTTTCTATCGGTATTTTGAATGTGATGCAAGGAACATCGTGCTCGGCGCGTGTACCGATGGCATGAATCCGTTTGGCAACCAGAACACCAACCATAGCACATGGCCCGTGTTTGTATGGATGTACAACCTCCCCCCTGGTTGTGCATGAAATCGAAGTACATTCAAGGGCCGAAACAACCAGGAAATAATATTAATTTGTATCTGGGACTACTTCAAGAGGAGTTAGACACGTTATGGAAAACACCGGCCAAGACATGGGACGCCATCAAAGGTGAGTATTTCAACATGAGAGCCGCGCTGATCACGACAGTGCATGACTATCTTGGTTACGGATATGTGGCAGGCCAGGTGTGCCATGGATATTGCGGATGCACGCGGTGCATGGATGATACGACGTCTCAGCAGCTAACGTCAAGGAAAGATGGCGGGTCTGGGAAAATCGTGTACATGGGGCATCGAAGATGGCTTGAACAGGACGACCCGTGGAGAAACCATGGAGATCTATTCAATGGTCACGCTGAGCATCGAGGACCTCCAAGTAAGCGGAGCGGTGCCGAAATCGATGAGCTGTTGAAAAACTGGAAGGAGTGCCCCGCGCCGGGAAAGACGATGAGAAAGGCGCCAGAGCCGCTGCTGAAGGTATGGAAGACGAGGTCTGTGTTCTGGGACTTGGAGTACTGGCACAAACTCGATACACCTCATTGCCTTGCTCAAATGCATATTTGTAAGAATGTCCTTGAGAGCTTGCTCGCAACACTGATGAACATGCCGGATAAGACCAAGGATGGGCCGAAGGCAAGAAAAGACTTGCAAGATTTGAAAATTAGGGAAGATCTGCACATGCCGCCCCGTAAAATGTCAGATGAGACAGAGACGGAGACAGAGGCACGGGAGAAGAAGGGCAAGAAAATAAAGAAAGAGGATTATTGCCCCCCTTCTTGCTTCACCTTAAGTCAGGCTGAGATCAATGCCTTCTTTATGTGCCTTACAGGAGTGAAAGTTAGTTCTGGTTACTGTGGCAAGATAAGCAGATATCTAGACACGGACAAGAAAAGGTTCAGCAGGATGAAGTCTCATGACTGTCATGTGATGATGACGCAGATACTACCTGTTGCCCTTAGAGGGATACACGCTTATTGGTCTCTGCAACTTTTTCGACGTCATCTCTTGAAAGTGGATCAATGTGAAGCAGCTCCAAAGGCTACAGGAAGAGATCATTGTGATACTAAATGAGCTTGAGATGTACTTCCCGCCCGCGTTCTTTGACGTGATGGTGCATCTGTGTGTCCATATTGTGGATAACATAATAGACCTGGGGCCGTCATTCCTGCACAACATGATGCCATTTGAGAGGATGAATGGGATCATCAAAGGATTCGTTCGTAACATGTCCCGTCCGGATGGAAGCATCGTCCAGGGCTATTTGGCACAAGAGTGCATCTCTTTCTGTGAGAATTTTCTATATGGCACAGACCAGCCGCCTGGTGTTAGTGTTGGTTTGCCTGTTAACAAGCATGATGGGAGGCTCGAAGAAGATGGTCACTGCAACGGTCGCAGGGAACTGCATGTGGCATACTCAGATCGACGCAGCGACATTGACAGAGCAAACTTGGTAGTGCTACAACACCTATACGAGGTAGATCCTTTCGTGGCACTACACAAAGAAATTATCGCAAAGAAGTATCGTGACCGGGGGGTATGCAGGATGGACGCCGAAGTTACTAGAGAGCACAACTCCACTTTCCTGCATTGGTTCAAAGAGCATATTATTGCTAATCCTCCGGAGGAGGGCTCTAAGGACGGATTGCTCATATACGCCTTAGCACATGGCCCCTCGCCCAACCTCGTAACCTATCAGGCATATGATATCAACGGATACACGTTCTACACGGAGGCCAAAGATATGGACAGTGATGATCAAAACTCAGGGGTGACGATGGAATGCATGACCGGCAGCGACAACAGCGCAACTGAACGATTCTATGGAAGGGTCGAGGAGATCTAGGAGCTTGACTACTCTGGACTGCACAACACGACGATGTTCCGTGTCAGATGGGCTAAGAATGTCGAAAGAGAAAGCCGGATTTTCACTACCATGACTATACCCGACGCCAAGAGCACTACCGTGAACGCTATCACAAAAAATGAGCCATGGGTACACGCTAAGCACGTGACACAATGCTTCTTCATAACTGACCCACGCAATCCCAGCCGTGTTGTCCTGAGGAGAGGCAAAAGGAACATCATTGGAATGGATGGAGTCACCAACGAGGAAGACTATGATCGGTACGACAACCCAATGAGGGAAGATGACGATGATGATGAAGTATACGTCAAAAGAAGAATCAATACTACATTACCTAAGAAAAATCGTACTCCATGGAAAAGGCAAAGTCACAATGAGGGGATCAATTATTCTTCGACGAACAAGAAGGGAAAGAAGCTGACTCAAAAACGAAAACGTCAGCACTGAGGAAACTTATGTTATCGGTCAAATGATGTAATATATATATATATATATATATATATGTTCCTATTTTGTATACACACTTAGCCATTATTATGCATGGGTCCAATGATGTGTAATATATATGTTCCTATTTTGCATACATATTTAACCGTCAAATGATGCAATATATATCGCCCTCCCTTCGTTCACTGCCATCGGGAAATAAAAGTGGGATAAAATAAAGGAAAAGAAAAAGGAAAACTGGCAGTAGCGAAGGTAGTAGCAGCGCGTTTTGCCTAAACCGCTACAGATACTGAAGTTAGTAGAAGCGAATTTCGTATAAAGCGCTACAACTACTGAAGGTAGTAGTAGCGCGTTTTGTGCAAATGCGCTACTGCT
>NC_057804.1:644676067-644692452 GCF_018294505.1 Triticum aestivum | reverse complement strand
CTCCCGGTCGTCGTCGGGCCTGCCTCCTCGCCCCTGCACCCTCTGTAACCCCCCCCCTCTCTCTCTCTGCTAGGGTTCTTCGGTTAATTTAATTAGTTTTTAGTTAGGGCAGTATGTTAATTAGGTTATCTATTTAGTTATGAATTTAGCTAGGTTTCAAAATTTGAACTGGACATGTGATATGTGCAAATTTGAACTGGACATGTGATATGTGCATATGTCATGTTTTGGACATGTCATATTTGGAAAATGATCCGAGTGGCCTATGTTACGCCGGAATGTTGATTCATTTCCGTTCCGGTGAATTTCAGGCGCTCGATATGTCCATTTTTTAGCAAAGGTCATGCCGAAATTTCCCGTGAATAAAGGCATGATTTTGTGCTACATAGTTGGCATATCGAGTGTTGGCACATAGACTTCTTTTTATGTCATTTCTCATTTATTCATACTTCTAGAAATAAATGAGGACACTTAATCATAGGAAACATGTCGAACAACGAAGAAACTGGGCCTTTTGACCAAGATGCAGACGAGATGGATTATGAGGGTGAACAAGAGTACCTCGACTATTTGACTGCTAAGCAAGGTTTGCAGGTCGGCCTCGATGATGGTACTGACGCCGACATCGACACCGACAGCGCCGGCACTGATGGCGGCACCGAGACCGGTGGGGAAGGTACCGGCGGGGAAGGTACCAGCCCCGATGCCGCTACCGAAAAGAGGAAGCATAAGAAGCAGACGATACGAAAACCTAACAAACTAGGGATTGGACGACTTGTGATCACAAAGATGGCACTTGGCAAGTTTGAGCCGTTAGAGCCGGAAGAACCTCGCAAGTGCTATGGGAACCAAGTAGGATACATCCTACGGGAATGCGCGAGCATCAACGACGATTACTTAAGGAGTAAAGAACATTTGACGCAGTTGCTCCTAACAAAGTTGCACAAGAGATTCAAGTTCCCCGACCGGGATGATAACATAGAACAACCATGGGATGATCCGAAGATGAAAAAGATTAACAATCATGCCATGGGCATGTTCAGCAATGATTTGGCCTCCTGGAAAACGAGGGTGAAACGAGCTATTGAGGCTGATGAACCCCTGTCCAAGATTCTGGAGGAAAATCCGACACTTACGGAAGAGGAGTTCGAAAAGTTCAAGGACACTTGCACTAGCGAGGCAGCCAAGGCTAAGGCTGCGAAATTCAAGAGCCTTCAGCAAAGGAACACGGGGAAGCATAGCCTCGGAAGCCGTGGCTACCTCGGTAAAAGGCCCATATGGGATAAGGAGGACGCGGAACGTGAAGCCGCGGGTCTCCCAGATCCCTTCGCGAAGTTCACCAACCCCTTGGAGCATGACTTCATCAGGGCCCGCTACAAGTGGGACAAGGAGAAAAAGGTTTTTTACACGGACAAGATCACGAGGAAATTGATTAGACTACTGGAGAAGCAACACCAGCTTGCAGCCGAAAGCCCTACTTCTCCGATGAGGCCCAAGTGGGACACCCCTCTCAACCGGGCCTTGAACGACCTTAAGGGACTCCCTTTGGATCAGCGGCCGCAATATGGTCGTGTGCATGGCGCTGGAGATGGCGCCACGTGGAAGGTGTTTTACAACGAGGGCCCAGAGGCCAAGAAGCTGAAAACAAAGTTTAGTCAGGCGGACATCGACGCGAAGGTGAAGCTTGCGGTCGAGAAAAAAGCAGCTGAGGACGCAAAAAAAGTAGCCGAGGACAAATATGAGTTGCTACAGCAGGCAGTCAATGCAGTTGTAACTGCCTGCAGAAATGATTTTGCTACTAACTTGGTTCCAGTTATCATCAACTGGGCGAAGGAAAATCCAGACAAGACGATACATGATTTCCCGATGCCCAGTTTCGTCGGGAGCAACTCCATGAACAACAACACCATCGCACCATCACTTGCTCACGCAACCGGGCCTCCTCTCGCAGTCGCTCCCACTCATAGCAGCCCGTCCTTAGTCTCAGGCGCGCTAGGTGGGCCTTCGTCTTTGGCTGATCTCGACGCCGTCATAGTAATTACATGTCGCACCAACATATATATATATATATATAATATTCCATTTTTGTTGCCTTTCGGTTGTTTTACGCCACAGACATATGTGTTTGCAGGCGAAAGAAACCCCGTGCACCATACTCTACTTGATCAAAGGCCAGAAGGTGGACGTGGGACAGGGGATGATAATGGACCCCTCTCAACGCACGTTCCACAACCAGCCGATCCCCGCTGGGCACCTCAGGGTTAGCTGGACCAGTGTGAAATCGGGGCACGAGGATTTGCCTCCTCCAGTACAGCATGTGGGAGCGAATGACGAGACCCCGCCGCAGATTGGAAGCTGCAAGAATTGGGTGCTGCTATGGCCGAAGAATCTTATTCGTCTGGAGCCGGCCGAGAGCACACCAATAACTACCACACATCAACAAGCATGTGCGAAGACCACCAGCCCGCCTATGCAATTACCAGCTCCTGTAGTGCCGGGTGAGAGCGGCGGACGACATGATGAAGGGGGTGCAATAGTACTGGCTGATGTAATTTCTCCTGTAGAACAGAGAATGGATGATGAGACGGAGGTCGGCCCTATGGATTACCTCAATACAAACGCGTATGACTGTGACATAGATATGATGAGTCAACCATATGACGAATCGGGCTATCAGCTTGCTAATGAGGATATGGATGATATGCCCGGGCAGGGTCATACCATGGATTGCAAAAAGTCTCTCTTCATGAAATCCTCACGGGACACGCCTGAAGATGCCGCCTCAACACAGGCTCAACTAGCCGGGCGTGACGGTCGTACAGTACTTAGCCCGGGAACACTGGGGCAGGGGATAAGGAAGGGTCTGGAAGGTGTGCCCAAGAAAAAGGAGAGGAAGAGATCGGGGAAGGTAACTGTCTCAAAACAAGCCAGAGCACATAGCAGCTAGACGATGCATTCTGAAGAGCGTGTACCCGTGAAAAGTGCGGTCATGTTCCATCTCACGGGCGAGCCGATGCTACCGCCGAAACCGCTGGAGGCACTATCAGGGGATCTCAGGAGACTGCACGACCATGTGCTGTCGACTGAGAAAAGCCTACTAGCCTCAAAGGATCCAGGATATCCGACATACGCGGCTCATGTGCCTGAGGGGAAGTGCTACGTCGACACACGGCCCGCGGAGGTGTTCTTCCTGCGGTTTGACCATATCTTTGAGATGTTTCTAACCAAGCGGCTTGACTTTACTATCGTCCTCTTTTTTGCGCTACATATGAGCTCTGTCATGAAGAGTGAAGAAGTCTCGCAAATCTGTGTGGCGGATCCATACTACATGCACGAGTCTTTCTTGAGTCGCGGCGACTTTGAGCGTGAAACTACTAGGGAGTACCTCCAAAACTTCACGGTACAGAATAAGGACCGGGAAATTGTCCTCATTCCTTATCATCCAAAGTAAGTCAGTTCCGGACAACCCTTTCGTACATTTCAATCATTCCTTCTCTCTCATATGGGGAATAACTTGAGGTGTCTTTTCCCCGCAGCAACGGGCGCGCCGTCCTTATCGTTCTTTACCCGCAAGTCTCCCACGCCGTGTATTTTGACCCTTCGAGAGACTACGAGAAAAAAGACTACACCCACATAATGAATATTCTAGATGATGCTCTCCAAGGCTTCAGCTTTAGAGGTGGCCACGTGCAGATCAAGAAACAAAGGAACAAGAAGATGGGTTTTGCGCATAAAAGTAACTTCTCCTGCATCCATGTCCCAAAACCAAGCAAGAAGGATGGATTCTACATCGTCCATCTCATGATTCAGTTCAACACGGATCACCAAAAGCTTCGCATTAACAGCAGAAATGATGATCGTATCCACAAGTGGCTAGAATCTCATGGAGAAGCGGATTATAAACTTAGAGATGACTTCTTTCGCATCCAAAGCGACATTGCGACGATCATCATGAAAGAAGTCATCGATGAGAAGGGGATGTTCCACCACGGCCCTATATCGCGAGCTGACGTCCGAACTCGCATAGGCATGCAACATCTAGACCTCACGCCGTTCAAGAAGCTAGGGTTCGTCCTCGATGATATGGAAGGATGGAACTTCTAGTGATTTATGATGCCGATGATGATGATATGTGTCGGTTGAACTTGTATACTTCTTGTAGCGATGAAACTTTGTGATGTCCATGGTCCATGCCGAACTTGCGTAATGCTACTTTGTTAGTTTGCGTACGATGACCTGCGTACCTCTAGTTAAGTAATTTGCATACTGTATGTTGCATCTAGTTGCTAATCCTTTCTTTTTTGGTGTTGCTCTAGTATATTTTGTTGCATATATATGATTGTACATCCTCTTCATGAACATGCATCTCTAACAGGTACCTAGTTTCTTGATGGCGAGATGGAATTGCTATGTCGTGTACAAAGGGAAGGTTCTAGTGGTGTACAACGAGTGGCATGAGTGTCAGGCGCAAGTGAATGGGTTCATGGGCGCCAGCCATATAGGCTTCAAAAGAAGACAAGAAGGAGAAGCTAGTTACTTGAGGTTCACGCTAGCGCAAGAGAGGAATCGTAACCGCCACCTCATGTACTGCATAGTTCCGCTCTCACTCATAGTGATAGCACTTCTTGCGTATACCTTTGTTTAGATGGATGACGTTGTTGTAGTTGCAAGTATTCGACACTTGCATGTATCGCTATTTTCGAGATGATGACAAGATATCACTTTGTGTTGGATGATGATTATGATGAGACTATTTGTATGTACATGCTATGATTACATTTGTGGTCTCGCAGACATTTGTATGTGTATCATGATGACATTTCTATGTGCTAAAGATTCTTCTATAAATCCTGTTCAAATACAAAACAAATATGCCAAAAAAATAACAAAAAAACTACTTAAATTAGCAGTAGCGACTGTACAAAAATTAGCAGCAGCGCCGCGGTAGCAGTAGCGCGTCAAGGTAAAACGCGCTAGAGCTACTAGCAGTAGCGAGCTTCCGCAAACAGCGCTGCTGCTACACTTGTGTAGTAGTAGCGCCTGTGAGCACGCGCTACCGCTATATGTTAGCTGTAGCGCCTTATTAGTAGCGCATGTCCCTGCGCTACTGATACATCTAAAACCCGCGCTGCTGCTAGCCTTTTCCCTAGTAGTGCGCCCTTCCCGACCCAGTCTGAATGGGCCTTTCCGAGTTTTCAAGCGTTTCATTGAAGAAACGCCACAGCTGGTGCCCTTGGAGCCTCGAGGAGGAAGATAGTGCGGAAGTCCGTAAATTGATGAGAAAGATAAAGACGCTCGCCCAGTCCGGATTATCAATAGTTGAGGTAATGGCGACTTCCATAGTACGAGGGGTTCAGCCACTCCAGTATAGAAGGCTTCCCATGTGGCACTATAATGGGGAAGATGACGCCTCCCGCTGCGGTTAGAAGGGTCCAAACACCCCCGCCGCTTTGGCCAAAATACTGGCCAAACTATACAAAGGGGAGAAAGGGGAATTCATTCATATTAAGCGACGAGAAGGATTTTCCATGTATAATCCTCCTAGCTTGGTGAGTTCCAATCCCATTACTCTACTCAATCTGCTCCCTGAGTCGCTTTCCATGGACATTAATCTGTCCATTTGTAACAGGAATGGCGGAAGATCACCAAAGGGGCTCCACAGCCCCGCCCCACAGCCAGAGGACCACAACCGGGACCTTGACCCCAGATTTGAAGAGGATCCAAATATATTCGTGGAGCTTGAGGATGGGGTGTTCTACCAGGTGAGCTATGACGGCATGGAAGTGGCCATCACCGCTGACTATCCCAGTCTTCTTCCTGCCTCACACGTAAGTAATCAGGAGACATCTCCTTCGAAAGAGCTACCTCATTCTGTCTCACCCACTGCATTATCTCGTGCTCCAAAGGGGAGGCACTCGGCGCGCCATCCCGCACCATAGGCGACTCCAAAGAGAGCGGCGCCCGCACCGAGCAAGCTTTTGAAGAGGAAGACAAGCGGAGACAAATCGGAGTCGTCACCAAAGAGGTATGGCTTTGTAAATATGCCCTTTGGCAGTCACATCCAACTGTGACAGTCTTATCAGGAAGAGCGTTCGCCAGACTATGTCCGGGAGTCTTGCCAGTCACACTCCCCACAGCCAGGTTCCATACCCTGTCGCGACGATGAGGTATGATACGGGAATGCCGCTGGATTATCCATTGGTAGAGGATTTAGATGATGTGTCCGTCACAAACTTGTAAGTGGAGAGCGCCATTAACCATCGGCGACGGAGGGCCGCTCTTTGTGACCCCGGCTTTACAAAAGAGGCATTCAATGCCTTCAGCTTGGGTGATGCGTACATCCGAGCTGCTCGTGACGGGCTTGCCAGAGCCACAGACCAACATTTGAAAGATATGCGGGTGAGCTCACATTATATACCAGTAGCCCCCGAGACTTGAAGCAGTTGATTCAGCTGATTTAAGGATTATTGTAAAACCAGGTGCTTACGGAGAAGAACAACCTGTTGTCTCAAGAGCTGGAAAAGTGTAGGACCCAGCTAGCTTCTGCGATAGCCAAACTAGAGAAATCCAAGAAGGCATCACCTGGTAATGTGTCCCTCCATCGAGAAAAACAGAATTATATACCAGCAAAGCTAACCCAGCTGCATATCTTATGGCAGGATCGTCAAATCATCCGGGAGAGGCATCGGAAGTCGCACAAGCGTGTGAACAAGAAGCCAAAAGGCAACTGGTCACGGGCAAACGTAAACTGACACGTGTTAGGGAGGAGAAAAACAAACTCCAGGATTCCAACACCCAGCTGGGCAAAGAATTGAAAGATGTGCGGGCCCAGCTGGCTGACTCTATGAAGGAAAATAAGAGGCTGCGAGGCGGCATATTTAGTATGTGTTCAAACTTACCTCTGTGTAATTCGGCAAGGAAAGGAACTGACAGAGTTATTCTGTAGGTATGCTGACTGGCTGTCCCGAAGAGGAGATGTCCGGATCATCGGGCAATTTGCTACAAGAGCTATCGCAAATGCATGCGCGAGCTCGGCAGGTGATGCAAAGTGTTGCCAAGGCCTTATGGCCATCCGCCTTCCCTCCAGGAAGTATGGAGGAGCTTGTACAACTATTTAAGGGAGCACGGCGGCGCTTCCGATTATGGAAGATACCGGCCTGCCGGGAAGGTGCGCGAGAGGCCTGGGCTATGGTGAAAACACGGTATACCAAGATTGATCCAAATCATATGGCCCGGGTCGGACCTTTAGGGTCAGATGGAAAAGAAATTCCTGTTAGTTTGGTATATGACCAGGTAAAAGTAGCCGCAAAATATTGTCAACAGGATTGTAAGCTAGACAACCTATTGGACGGCATAGAAGAGGAAATTTTTGAGTCCAAGTGACTATGTACTTTTCTTGAAATATTTGTCCCTAGCCGGATTGTAAAACAATTGTCATGGCAAACCTTTTCGCTTCAACCTCTGGACCTGAAGGTGCGGAGTGTTTCCGAATACCTGAGCGGCAAAATAAACAGGGGTGTGCGTGGAAACCAGACGTAGGGGTCATAGTTGCTTGAACAGACAGGTTGTATTCGGCTAGCTATGTTATAATAATTGTGATTGTAAGGAACATCTTCCAGAGAGAATAGTTCCGTTAAGGGTTCCTTTCCCTGGGTGAGCATGCATTAACGTGCATGCCCGAACTGTGATGGAAAAATCAGAGTATACGTAACATCTGGGGGTTCATAGTGTAATGAGTAAAAACATCTTTAGTCCTCCGGCCGAATATTCCCTTAAGAACGCTAGCTTTCGGCTTCACCCAGTCTGAGGTACACATCCGGATGACCCGGTAGTAACAATCGCAGAGGTGCTCCCTTTATGCCCTAGCCGAACTAACGGGAACGTAGGGCATAAGCACAGGAGCCAGGCAACCCAGCTTTGCCAAAACTTAAGTCATATCGATGCATATAATGGCGAAGAAAAGGTACATATGAGGAAAAGACACATATGTGGTGAGCTTAATGCTCGGAAAATAATGATAATAAGCTTCTGTACAAGAAGCCCCCAGGTATAATGGACGTACATATTTGAGGATGTGTACGTCGTAGGTGCACGGTTTAGCCGTACAAAAGCTTTAAGGCTAAAAAAAGAAAAGGCAAAAATAGATGGAAAAATATAATGGAAACAAAAAAGGGGGAAGGAGACGAACAAAGAATTCGGCGCTAGGCATAGAATCTTCGGAGTCTGGCCGCATTCCATGGGTTCGGCTCTAGGCGATTGTCTGATGCATCATGCAGGCGGTATGCTCCTCCAGTGAGAACTTCGTCAATTATGAAGGGACCCTCCCACTTGGGCTTGAGTTTGTCCTTTTTCTTCTCCGGCAAGCATAGAACGAGTTCGCCAACATTGTAAGTCTTGGCCCGCACTTCTATGCTTTTATATCTGCAGGCCTATTGTTGATAAAATGCGGAACGGGCTTTTGCGACGTCGCGCTCCTCCTCCAGGGCATCTAAGCTGTCCTGCCGATCAAGCTCGGCCTCTCTCTCTTCATACATGCGCACTCGAGGTGAGTCATGATTAATGTCGCAGGGTAACACAGCCTCTGCGCCGTACATCATGAAGAAAGGTGTATATCTGGTAGTGCGGTTGGGTGTGGTTCGCAGCCTAGATATGAAATCGAGCTCCTCGACCCATTGCTTGTCTGATTCTTTCAAAGACCACACTAGTTTGGGCTTAATGCCGCTCATAATAAGACCATTGGCTCGTTCGACTTGACCGTTTGTTTGCGGGTGATAGACAGAGGCGTAATCAAGCTTAATGCCCAGATTAACACAACAGGTTTTCACCTCATCGGCTGTGAAATTGGATCCGTTATTGTGTGGAACACCATAACGGTGCACAACACCGGATATGAAGTCTATTACTGGTCCGGCTTCAGCCGTTTTAACTGGTTTGGCCTCTATCCACTTAGTGAATTTATCCACCACGACCAACAATTTTTTTTTCTTCTGGCTTCCTTCTTTAAGGGGTCCAACCATGTCAAGCCCCCAGACCACGAAAGGCCAAGTAATGGGGATTGTTTGTAGAGCGGTAGGTGGTATATGGCTTTGGTTGGCGAAAAGCTGGCATCCAACGCAATGTTGGACAAGGTCATGTGCATCTGCTTGGGCCGTCGGCCAATAGAAACATGTACGGAAGGCCTTGCTTACAAGGGCCCGAGCCGCGGCGTGGTGACCACCTAGACCGGCATAAATTTCAGCCAAGAGTTGCCGCCCCTCTTCCTCGGAGATACATCTTTGAAGTACTCCGGTAGCGCTTTTCTTGTAGAGTTCTCCATTGTGAACCTTACAGGCTTTCAAGCGCCGGATAATGTGGCGCGCCTCATTCTGATCCTCAGGGAGCTATCGCCTATTAAGGTAGGCCAAGAAGGGTTCGGTCCATGGGGCAATGACTGCCATGATGAGATGGGTCGACGGTGTTATTTCGGTGGCTGAGCCCCCGATGATATCGGTGTGTTTGGAATCTGGGGTTATAGTCGGATCCGGACTGGTGTTGTCGCTCTCCCCTTGACACACCATGGATGGCTTGAAGAGCCTTTCCAGAAAGATGTTAGGTGGGACGGGGTCGTGCTTGGCGCTGATGCGAGCAAGGACATTTGCCGCTTGATTACTTTCTCGAGCCACATGATGAAACTCAAGCCCCTCAAACCGAGCTGACATTTTGAGAACGGCATTACGGTAAGCCGCCATCTTCGTATCTTTGGCATCGAAATCTCCATTTATTTGAGATGTTGCGAGGTTTGAATCCCCACGCACTTCCAGGCGTTCTATGCCCAAGGAAACAGCCATCCGAAGACCATGCAATAAGGCCTCGTATTCGGCTGCATTGTTGGCGTCTGTATATAATATTTGGAGTATGTACTGAACTGTATCTACAGTGGGGGATGTTAGGACAACGCTCGTTCCTAAGCCCGCCAGCATTTTGGAGCCGTCGAAGTGCATGACCCAGTTGGAATATGTGTCGTACTCTTTAGGGAGTTCCGCCTCTGTCCATTCGGCGACGAAGTCGGCCAGTACTTGGGATTTAATGGCCCGGCGCGGTCTGTATGTTATGTCAATGGTAGGAGCTCAATGGCCCACTTGGCAGTACGACCCATGGCATCACTATTGTTTATTATGTCATTGAGTTGTACTTCGGAGGCCACCATGATTGAGCACTCTTGAAAGTAGTGTCGTAGCTTTTGGGATGCCATGAAGACCCCGTATGCTATTTTTGGTAATGAGGGTACCAGGATTTGCATGGTGTGAGGACAGTGGATACGTAGCATACCGGCTTCTGAAGCGGGAATTTGTGTCCGTCCTCCTTTCGTTCAACGACAAGCACCGCACTCACGACCTGGTGTGTTGCCGATATGTATAATAACATGGGTTCGCCGATGTACGGTGCGGCCAGGATTGGGTTGCTTGCTAAAAGAGCCTTTATTTCTTCCAGTCCGGTCGTTGCTGCGTTCGTCCACTCATAGTGATCGGTGTGTCGGAGAAGGCGATAAAGTGGCAATAATTTTTCTCCTAGTCTGGAGATAAAGTGGCTTAAAGTTGCCACACATCTGGCTAGTTTTTGTACTTGTTTAAGGTCTGTTGGCATAGCCAACTATGACAAAGCTCGGATTAGCTGGGTTTGCCTCAATTCCTCTATTGGAGACGATGAAGCCCAGCAGTTTTCCAGCGGGAACACCGAAAGCACACTTTTCCGGATTGATCTTGATGTCATATGTACGGAGGTTGTTGAATGTGAGACGCAGATTGTCTATTAATGACTCGACGTGCCTAGTTTTGATGACGACGTCATCTACATATGCTTCAACGGTCTTGCCGATCTGTTTCTCCAGGCATGTTTGAATCATGCGTTGGTAGGTGGCGCCGGTGTTTTTAAGTCTGAATGGCATAGTGTTGAAGCAGAACGGCCCATATGGGGTAATGAATGTTGTTGCGGCTTGGTCGGACTCCTTCATTTTGATTTGATGGTATCCGGAGTATGCGTCGAGGAAACATAGTGAGTCATTTCCGGCTGTAGCATCAATAATCTGATCAAAGTGAGGGAGGGGGAATGGATCCTTAGGGAAGGCCTTGTTGAGGTCATTGAAATCGACGCATAGGCACCAAGATTTATCCTTCTTTGGCACCATTACCAGGTTTGCTAGCCAGTAAAGGTGTTTTATTTCTCTGATGAATCCGGCCTCCATTAGCTTGGCTAGCTCCTCCCCCATAGCTTGTCATTTGGGTTCAGAAAAGCACCGCAGTGTTTGCTTGACCAGTTTATATCCCTTCAGTATGTTTAGGTTGTGTTCAGGAAACCTGCATGGGATTCCCAGCATATCAGAAGGGTGCCAGGCGAATATGTCCCTGTTCTCGCGAAGGAACTCTCGTAGCGCGGCCACAACCGTTGGGTCCAGCTGCACCCCGATGGATGTTGTCTTCTTATGGTCCGTCGGGTGGACTTGAAATTGACTATATCATTTGCTGGTTGAAAGGAGGTGGATTTGGGTCGCTTGTCCAGGATCATGTCATCCCTATCCACCATGGAGCGTAGTGCGGTTAACTCTTCGGCCGCAAGGGATTCAAACAATGCCTCGAGGGCCAGGGCTGCGGTCTTGTTTTCGGCGTAGAGTGCTATGTCTGGATCACTCACAAGAGTGATAATACCATTGGGCACGGGCATCTTGAGCTACATGTACCCGTAATGAGGTATAGCTTGGAAGGGTGTAAATGCATCTCGCCCTAATAAGGCATGATATCCACTGTTGAAAGGGGCCACTTGGAAGGTTATCTCTTCGGGACGATAATTCTCCAGCGTGCCGAATACCATGTTGAGTGTGATTTTTCCCGTGCATCGCGCCTCCCGACTGGGAATGATTCCCCGGAAGGTCGTGCTACTTGTTGGGGAACGTAGCAGAAATTCAAAATTTGCCTACATGTCACCAAGATCTATCTATGGAGAAACCAACAACGAGGGGAAGGAGAGTGCATCTACATACCCTTGTAGATCGCTAAGAGGAAGCGTTCAAGAGAACGGGGTTGAAGGAGTCGTACTCGTCGTGATCCAAATCACCGGAGATCCTAGTGCCGAACGAACGGCACCTCCGCGTTCAACACACGTAGAGCCCGGTGACGTCTCCCACACCTTGATCCAGCAAGGATAGAGGGAGAGGTTGAGGAAGACTCCGTCCAGCAGCAGCACAACAGCGTGGTGGTGGTGGAGGAGCGTGGCAATCCTGCAGGGCTTCGCCAAGCACCGCGGGAGAGGAGAAGGGAGAGCGGTAGGGCTGCGCCAAGAGGGAGAGAAACTCGTGTGTTGGCAGCCCCAAAACCCTCAAGTATATATAGGGGAGAGGGAGGGGGTGCTCCCCCTCTAGGTTTTCCACCCCAAGGGGTGCGGCTGCCCCCAATCCCATCTAGGGTAGCGGCCAAGGGGGGGAAGAGGGGAAACTTGCCCCCCAAGTTAGGTGGGTGCGCCCCCTCCCCCAACCCTAGGCGCCTTGGGCCCTTGTGGGGGGCGCACCAGCCCACCTGGGGCTGGTCCGCTCCCACACTTGGCCCATGCAGCCCTCCGGGGCCGGTGGCCCCACTTAGTGGACCCCCGGGACCCTCCCGGTGGTCCCGGTATGTTACCGATAAAACCTGAAACTTTTCTGGTGACCAAAATAGGACTTCCCATATATAAATCTTTACCTCCGGACCAATCCGGAACTCCTCATGACGTCTGGGATCTCATCTGGGACTCCGAACAACATTTTGTAACCCCATACAAACTTCCTTTATAACCATAGCGTCATCGAACCTTAAGTGTGTAGACCCTACGGGTCCGGGAATCATGCAGACATGACCGAGGCGTTCTTCGGTCAATAGCTAACAGCGGGATCTGGATACCCATATTGGCTCCCACATGTTCCACGATGATCTCATCGGATGAACCACGATGTCAAGGACTCAATTGATCCCGTATACAATTATCTTTGTCTAGCGGTATTGTACTTACCCGAGATACGATCGTCGGTATGCCGATACCTTGTTCAATCTCGTTACCGGCAAGTCTCTTTACTCGTTCCGTAACACATCATCATGTGATCAACCCCTTGGTCACATTGTGCACATTATGATGATGTCCTACCGAGTGGGCCCAGAGATACCTCTCCGTTTACACGGAGGGACAAATCCTAGTCTCGATTCGTGCCAACCCAGCAGACACTTTCGGAGATACCTGTAGTGCACCTTTATAGCCACCCAGTTACGTTGTGATGTTTGGTACACCCAAAGCATTCCTACGGTATCCGGGAGTTGCACAATCTCATGGTCTAATGAAATGATACTTGACATTAGAAAAGCTTTAGCATACGAGCTACGATCTTTGTGCTAGGCTTAGGATTGGGTCTTGTCCATCACATCATTCTCCTAATGATGTGATCCCGTTATCAACGACATCCAATGTCCATGGTCAGGAAACCGTAACCATCTATTGATCAACGAGCTAGTCAACTAGAAGCTTACTAGGGACATGGTGTTGTCTATGTATCCACACATGTATCTGAGTTTCCTTTCAATACAATTATAGCATGGACAATAAACGATTATCATGAACAAGGAAATATAATAATAATAACTAATTTATCATTGCCTCTAGGGCATATTTCCAACAGTCTCCCACTTGCACTAGAGTCAATAATCTAGTTCACATCTCCATGTGATTAACACTGATAGGTAACATCGCCATGTGACCAACATCCAAAGAGTTTACTAGTGTCTAAACTAGTTCACATCACCATGTGACTAAGTCTCAATGAGTTCTCGGCTTTGATCATGTTTTGCTTGTGAGAGAGGTTTTAGTCAACGATTCTGCAACATTCAGATTCGTATGTACTTTGCAATTCTCTATGTCATATTGTAAATGCTGCTTCCACGCTTCACTTGAAGCTATTCCAAATGGTTTCTCCACTATACGTATCCGGTTTGCTACTCAGAGTCATTCGGATAGGTGTTAAAGCTTGCATCGACGTAACCCTTTACGCCGAACTCTTTATCACCTCCATAATCGAGAAACATCTCCTTATTCTTCTAAGGATAATTTTGACTGCTGTCCAATGATCCGTTCTTGGATCATTCTTGTACCCCTTGACTGACTCATGGCAAGGCACATTTCCGATGCGGTACACAGCATAGCATACTATAGAGCCTACGTCTGAAGCGTAGGGGACGGCCTTCGTCCTTTGTCTCTCTTCTGCCGTGGTCGAGCTTTAACTCTTAACTTCATACCTTACAACTCAGGCAAGAACTCCTTCTTTGACTGATCCATCTTGAACACCTTCAAGATCATGTCAAGGTATGTGCTCATTTGAAAGTATTATTAAGCATTTTGATCTATCTTATAGATCTTGATGCTTATTGTTCAAGTAGCCTAATCCAGGTTTTCCATTGAAAAACATTTTTCAAATAACCCTATATGCTCTCTAGAAATTCTACATCTTTTCTGATCAACAACATATATTCATCAGAAATTCCATAGTGCTCCCACTCACTTCTTTGGAAATACAAGTTTCTCACAAACTTTGTATAAACCCAAAATCTTTGATCATCTCATCAAAGCGTACATTCCAACTCCGAGATGCTTACTCCAGTCCTTAGAAGGATTGCTGGAGCTTTGCATATTTGTTAGCGTCTTTCAGGATTGTCAAAGACCTTCTGGTTGTATCACATACAACCTTTCCTCAAGAAAACTGTCAAGGAAACAATGTTTTGACATCCTATATGCAAGATTTCATAAATAATGCAGTAACTGCTAATCCAATTCCAACAGACTCTTAGCATCGCTACGAGTGAGAAAGCCTCACCGTAGTCAACTCCTTGAACTTGTCAGAAAACGACAAGTCGAGCTTTCTTAATGGTGATTCTTACCATCATTGGTTGTCTTCCTTTTAAAATCCATCTGTACCCAATGGCCTTACGGCCATCAAGTATTTCTTCCAAAGTCATGGATCGTTTCTCGGATTATATGGCCTCGAGCCATTCGTCGTAATCCGGGCCCACCATCGCTTCTCCATAGCTCGTAGGTTCATTGTTGTCTGGCAACATGACCTCCAAGACAGCATTACCGTACCACTCCGAAGCAGTACGTGTCCTTGTCGTCCTACGAGGTTCGGTAGTGACTTGATCCGAAACTTCATGATCACTATCATAAGCTTCTACTTGAATTGGTGTAGGCGCCACGGGAACAACTTCCTGTGCCCTGCTACACACTAGTTGAAGTGACGGTTCAATAACCTCATCAAGTCTCCACCATCCTCCCACTCAATTCTTTCGAGAGAAACTTTTCCTCGAGAAAGGACCTGTTTCTAGAAACAATTACTTTTGCTTCTGGATCTGAGATAGGAGGTATACCCAATCATTTTGGGTATCCTATGAAGATGTATTTATCCGTTTTGGGTTCGAGCTTATCACGATGAAACTTTTTCACATAAGAGTCGCATCCCCAAATTTTTAAGAAACGACAACTTAGGTTTCTCCAAACCATACACTAGTAGAAAAAGGGGCTAATCTAAGACACATTAGTGCCAGTTTGATTTTGAGCCGGCACTAATGTGTCCATTAGTGCCGGTTCCAACGGCTAGGCGGGCGGACATCATTAGTACCGGTTCGTGGGCAACAATTAGTACCGGTTCATGCCACGAACCGGTACTAATGATGCGGTGTCAGGCCGTGGGCCCCACGAACTCCTTTAGTACTGGTTCATGTCATGAACCGGTACTAGAGTTTCTTATTAAGCTGATTTTTAGTCACACCTCGCTAGGAGAGAGGCAGTAGGAGCTGTTTATAAGCCGTGAGTGCAGAGACGATGGAGAGGCGCAATGCTCACCTGCAGCTTGCTTAGCTTCAAGCCTTCCGGAATAGAATAGATTGCACGGAGCTGTGTGCAGTGTAGTCTACCCTGTTCCGAAAGGCTTGAAGCTAACTAACGAGCCCTGCGCCTTTTTTATTTTTAATAACTTATTAGAACTCCGGACTTCTTGTGTTACAACAAAAACTGGCACTTCATTTTTTTAACTTATTACAACTTCAGACTTTTTTGCGTTCAGTACGCACCATTCTAAGCCACGTCATCAATTTTCAACCCTTTCTGACATCATTTGCTCCCCTAGCACAAACTGGACAATATCTTTCGAAGTATCAGGGCCGGTTTCAGACGAAAGAGTAGAGAGGGTCACGGCAAAAAAGAAAAAACTATATAAAAAATTACTCAAAAATAAATAGAAGAAAACAAATATAGCAGAAAAGAAAAATATATATATAAAGAACAAGAAGCAGAAGAAGAAGAAGAAGAAGAAGAAGAAGAAGAAGAAGAAGATGAAGAGGAAGAAG
>NC_057804.1:644667410-644667991 GCF_018294505.1 Triticum aestivum | reverse complement strand
AAATAAAGCAGAAAAGGAATAACTATATAAAAAATTACTGAAAAATAAATAGAAGAAAATAAATAATGCAGAAAAGAAAATAATTTATAAAAAACATGTTGGGGCGCTGCCCGGTGAGCCTGCCAGACCTTGGGTGTGCAAATACATGCCTAGTAGGGCCAGCAGGCTCACAGGGCAGCGCGCCCTAATTAGGCCCAGAAGCCTGCTATATAGAGGAGTTCGAAAGGGCAGCCGCGGCTGGGTATATAGACCAGTGCGGCTGCCCTTCGCTCGGCGAGGTGGGACTAAACGTAGCGCACTGCGGGGTGGCAGCGCACAGGCATTAGTACCGGTTGGAGCCTCCAACGGTACTAATGTGTTGCCCTTTAGTACCGGTTGGAGCCACCAACCGGTACTATATGCCCACGTTTCCCGCCGCTTGGGCTGGCCAAAATTGGCCTTTAGTACCGGTTGGCGCCACCAACCGGTACTAACGGCCCATCCTATATATATGGCACATACGAAAATTCAGTTATCGTCGCCAGTTCGTTCCACTTCTCGCGCGCGCGAGTCTCGATCTCGACGACGCCGACGCTGCCGCG
>NC_057804.1:644208925-644326679 GCF_018294505.1 Triticum aestivum | reverse complement strand
AGAGGGATGGCCAGTGCAGCAACGTACTGGCGGTGGGGAGTGGTTTCTGGGAGGGCGGGACGGCACGGCGGTGCGGGCCGGCCCCGGGCGGCGGGGCGCCAGTGGTTCGGCCGGTTGTGGCTGGCGGCTCAGGGGGGTGGAGTTTGATGATAAACTGGAGGCCCTTGATTTCGTATCCAACGGCTGGAAAATCTAATGACCAGAGATGAAAAAGTCAGTTGACTGACGTGTACCCTCACCCCGCACGTACACATGTACGCACGCAAGAGACGCACGCATGCAGGCGTGCAACATTGACATGTACACATAACGTACACACGCACACATGCAGGCGTGCAACACTGTCACATACACATGCACTCACGAACACGCGCACATACGCACCCATGCATGCAACACTGAAATGTACCCTTGCACGCACGCAACACTCGCACGCCTGCATTCACACAGCACACGACGCAAGACACATGCTCAACCTATACGTGCATGCACCCGTTGTTAAGGACATGGATTGTTACGGGTATTAATCAATCTTATCTGTGATAAGCATGCCATTGATGTTCGCAATGGTCTTTATGAATCACAACGTATCGAACGGGCTATCAACATAGTAGGCTTTTCTATATGAAAAAGGTGACGTCACACTCAATGAACAATCATCGGTTTATGAAATGCCCGCTTTTGACTGCCCTGGCCCACCAAAGGTTCCTCTGCTGTGTGCTGCCTGCGTTGGGTCACTAACATGCAGGCTATGTACCCGAAGAGCCCACACATCAGTGGAAGAATGGCACAGTGTCCTAGGTCAGAGTTGAGGGCGCCACTCGCTGCATGCCCGGCTGAACATGCCTCCTTGCCGCATTCAAACGCCTCCAAGAAACTCGCCCGTGTGGAAGCCGAGAAACCCACTCTGGACACACGCCCGTTCATGAGGCTGGTTGTAATGGGGAGTATCATATACTAGTATCATGCATATGATACTAGTGTGTGATACTACCTCCCTAATGCATAGTATCATATTTTAGTATCATGTAGTATTCTATTTATTGCCATGCATGACACAAAGTAGCATATCATTTATTCTGATACGGTATCATGATATGATACTCCACCCTCTCTTTCTTCATTTAATGGTATGACACCTCATCAAAATTGCCTAGTTGGCATGCATGATACTAGCTATGATACTACCATTACGACCAGCCTGACCGGGCTGGCATTAAATGCAACGCTGGCCGAGCTCCTCCTGTCCGCCATCTATTTAATCTCCTGTTTAAACAAGGCCAAACGCCGGCCAAGAATCGCACACCTTCGCCGCTCCCCTATCTCCTCCTTCACCATTTGTCCACTCTTACAATGGCTTACGAAGAGTAGTTATTCCGCATCCAAGCTGGCTGGGTAGCCCGCTGGATACGAGCTATGCAGCTCGCTGATCCACCTCCCTCCCCTCAACCGAAGGAGCTAGTTGCCGCCCCAAGCCGGCGCGCGGTTCAGCAACTCGCCACTCTAGGCCAGCTCGACGAGGAGCGGCGCACGGGCGTCATTGCTGCCGTCCTGCCGCCGCCTCATACCGCGTCTCCCATTTCTGTGGCCAGGACTCCCATGCCGGTGGACGGACCATGCAAGCAGCGACAGAAGCCAGGTGCGCGGAGAGCGACGAGTCGGTGGCCAGCGCCTCTGCGTCCGCCGCCATCATCGAGGAGAAGTAGAACACGGGAGGCCGCCACTGCTTGGGTCCCATGAAGGCCACCGGGGAGGCGACGCCGGCGTACACAACAGGTGTCTTGTTGGATCCTTTTGTTGTGAGGACCTTCGTCGACCCTGCATGGGCTCCACGGAAGAGGGGAATGTTCGGATGAACTCGAGCCGGTGCCGGCCATGGCGAAGTAGTGGCCGTTGATGAACTCGAACCGGTGCCGGCCACCATCATCTTCGGCATCAGCCAATGATATCAGTTGGGCAGTGGGGAAGCAAGCCATCCTTTGTGCTGAAGCAAATACCTCCGGGGCTCTCGGCAGTCCGGTGATCATGCTACCGGACATGAGGAACACAAATCGATCGGTGGGCGACCATTTAGGCCTGGTATTATATACCTCTGCTGTCCAGAACTAACACCGCATAGTTCATTTGAATGTAACGAAATCCGTCATGTTTGTATGAAAATACGGTATTTTATATGATTTCCGTCGTTGTTTATATGAAATATCAGTTTTTCTACATGTTTGCGTGAATTTCGTCTGGTTGGTTGAGTTGCTGTCATAATGTGTGTGGCTACGGTTGGATGGCGTATTTTGCGGGTCGCCGGTCGGTCTGCGGGCGGCTCGGGCGGTGTTGTCGGACAAAAAAACACAGCTCGTGCGAGCTCTTCTCCAACGTGCGCGCTAGAGGATGCATGAGCACCCGAGCCATTCCTCGTTCATCGGTCGCAAAGGCACCGGTGGACAAAAGGGTCGCCAATATTTTGGCTACCCCGGGCAAGATCCAAACAACCCCTCCCAACAGATTCAAATCCCTTGTTCGCAGTGGAATTTTTCCATGTGTTGTTTTCATGGACTAGCAAGATACGCGTGCATTGCACAGAACATCAAGATGCATTTTTTACAAACTCCCGCATGCATGCAAGGGATAATTAATGTCCTCCTTTGCTAGTACCACGAGGCAAACGCCATTAATATTGCATCGATTAGTGTTAGTGGCCTTGTATATCTGCAAATTGTAATCTTGATAGTGGCCGCTTGTATATAAAAATGGAGGGAGAAAGGTGAGAGATAAGGTGAGGAGGAGTGGGGCATGGTGGTGACTGGTGGTCGGACTGGGCGGAGGCATGGGGATGGACGGTGCATTATGTTTAGGTTTGTATCTCTCTCACACACACCCACGTAGGTGGGGGACGTGCACGAAGAGAAAAGGTGCACGCACGGCGCACGTACTCCGGTCTCTTTCCCAACCACACCCGCGCGGGTACACGGTGGAGCTCATTTCTGTACGAAAAGGCAGCCCACGTGGTAATTTGACACGTGTACTGGTTGTCCACTTGGTGGAGGGAGGGTCGTCTACCACGGGTGAACAAACAAATTGTGACTTGACGTGTTATGTTAAAAAAGAGGCAAACCATGTGGGGCCTACCTTAGAGGCAAGGCTCTATACACTAGAGTAATTTTGATGTGTCCCGTCAACTCGCAGAATGAGGAGAAGCTTACTTAGTACGCCGTCTCCCCCGCCCACAGGTGCGGTGGCTCGCAGGATGAGGTGAAGCTTGCTTACGAGTAGTAGTACTACTACTACTGTACGCCTTACGCCCGCTCCCTCGCCCACACGCGCGGTGGCTCGCAGGACGAGGAGAAATTTTTACTACTCCCTCTGTTTACTCCTCGTCCCTGCTACGTACCTTGGTTAGAGAGATTATCATATTGTTTGGAATATATATGTCCTTTAGTAGTCCCTCCATTTACTTATACAAGGCCACTATAAAAAAATACATTTTGCATCTATACAAGGCCACAAATAGTAATCGAGACAAAAGTTACTACTCCCTCCTTTCCAGTTTATGGCTCAATTTAAAAATCTCTCCAACCAAGGTAGACGGTGAGTGGTCGAATTAATTTCATAGTTTGCACAAGTAATTAGTACGCTCGTTTTTCTCAAGAAGTTATGTTTACCGAGGCATTAATTAGAACAAATGCATTCCATGAACTTCTACATGCATTGGTGAGTTTCCTCTTGACACTGCTTGCATCGGGTGATCTAACGCACCTCGAAATCCAACATGTAATGGTACTACTACTAGTAGTAGAATTGATACTTATCAAACAGAAAAACAATGTTTTTTTGATGATCCCTATAAACCCTAATGGGTACGTACTCCGTAAAAACATATTTTTCCCAAACTAAGTCGCTCCCTTTCATGAATTCTGTAGTATACTCCTCCGTCGACGCTCCTTTCATGAATTCTGTACTTCCTGTCGTCGACATGTGGGACATATAGCAACCGGATCAACGTGTCAAGCACCAAATAACAGTGCAGAATAGCAGGGGGGACGCACCCCACTCGTACCGGCCCAGTAGTAGTAATGAGCAATGAGACGTCAAATCACAATACCGCACCTTCCCAGACAGACGAAGCAACCATTATTTAACACTTCGGTTTGCCATCATCTCAAACCACGTAGTATTGCTTCTGCCTCAAGAGGGACACGCACATTGCCTTGGTACATCAGGACACATGGGACCGCATGACAGGCCATGCTCCCCCGCCGATCGCTCGGTAAAATCACCTCATTTTTACCATACTTCCTCTGTATCGGTTTACATGGCATGCACGTCGTTCTAGGTTGAGAATTTAACTGGCTATATATGTGATGAACAATACTCTAGCCTTTTAAAAAATGTATACTTTTGTGCAGTAGTGGTATCGATGGATTGCGCCATGGAGCAAAATTTGAAATTAAAAAAAAGGTGGTACATATAGAGAGCACTCGTCGCCAAATTATGCATATAGTACTATTAAAAAAGCTAGTATGTGCTTAATTGGGGTGCTAAATTCTATTAAAGAAATACTAGTAGTTTGTATCATACTGAGGAGTTAAAGTAACGAGAAGAAACCTAACATAGTTCTGCTGGGGCTCAGCACAACACACCCCTCAAATTCAACTAAGCACACCTGAAATTAAACTATGCAACTAATCAGGTAGACACTGCATTAGAACCACCATGAGCAACGATAATGACACCTTACTCACCCGGAGGAGTCCTTGTCCATCTTCCTCTTGGCTGATACTTCTTTGCTTGAACCACACACTTGGCTCTTGCTCTTCATCCAACCCTTGTAGATATGGAAACAAAGGTAGCCATCCATTGCAGCGTAGTGGATGTGGTCTATATCTAGTACATTCCGCTGCCATGCTTGACGATGAAACGTGTAATGAGGTTTCTCCAGTTTACCGTACGAAGAATGAACCATGGCTCCTGCCAGGGTCAACATTGAAGGCTGGCCACCGGAGGGAAGCAACCGATTCTTCTGGAGGTCAAAGGGGTTGCCTACAACAAGGCCTATCCGACCCAGGACTTCTTTGTCGTTCGTAAAGTCTACAGTAATGAATTTGACTAGGTTGCTCTCGAGGAAGTTCTTAAAATCCAGGCATTCAACATCGACATGGCATATGTGGTAGACCAAGCATAACTCATGCACGCAAACCTGGATCATGGAAGGCTTCTTCCTCTCTTCGTCCTTTAGATACTTCTCTTGTCCCATGACTGTGGTGTACTCAACATCTAGCCCAGCAACCCACTCATCATGTGAGTTTTCGAACATGCCTCTGAAGCGAGAAAGGCATCCTTTCACCCTCGCAGAAGAACGGGTGTAGATGACGTTGAACTCATCGTCAGTGATGGTTCTAACCTTGTACTCACCGCTAATCATGGAGAATTGGGATGCCATGGATTTGGGAGGAGGGTTAGGATTAGTGGAACTGCCGTAATGTGAAAGGACGGGACGACTAGGAGCGAACCGCCATAATATTAAAGGACGTGCGGGGACGAGTAGGAGTGAACTGCTAGCGTGCGAATGGCAGGGTAGTGGCTTTCCATTCTCCCATGATACGGGCTTCCGAGAGCCCTTGGATCTGAGATCGAACGGTTGCATGGCGTGATTCTAGACCTATGGGTGAATATCCTATCCTGGAGGGTTATTCTGCAAATTTTCAGCAACTTAGCATGCGAATGTTTGATATCAGATCCAAGGGCTGCTAGCAGCCCATATCATGGTCACGCCTACCACGACCGCCGCGCCGCTCGCGCGGTCGCGCCCTTGGCGATTTAACACAGTGCGTTAGGCTATCTGATGTTGGCATGTCATACATAGTCATCACTTAGTCACTCATACTACAACAAGGTTAGCTATAAGGTAGGCTATAAGTGTTTTTTTACTTCTCTCTATCTCTTTCTTCGTACTCCCTCCATCCCATAATATAAGAACATTTCTGACACTAGTGTAGTGCCAAAAACGTTCTTATATTATGGGACAGAGGGAGTAGTATTTATTGCATGTGCAAAGGAGTGACCGCTTCCAATGAAATGGTGTTTAGATGAGGTGCTAAGGGCATTAAATGGCTTACCAATCAAGTCCCCAATGCATAGGTGCTTATTAGTAGTTTTTTGTTGTGAAGTTTGCTAATTAGCTATAGACTCAAAATTGTCTTTTCACCTAGGTACACGCGCTTAGCACCGTTTCTTCCTTGGGTCACCAAACTTGCCACATCAGACTTTATGCCGATGTGGCAAGCTTAGCACTTGTAGGAGCAAGTAAGTACTACAATAGTGGGCTATAAGCCCGCTTTACATGGCATTTTTGCATTTGTGGAGGAAAGAGGCAAGGAAAAAGTGGAGAAGTGGGCTCTCATGCAAGAGCCAGCCTCAACTACATGGTGGAGCATTTGGAGAGGCACCTATATGGAGGTGGTCATGAATCGGGAGACTCATGCCGGTCATAGTGCCGCAGTTAAAATGATAATGGCAAGTCAAATCACGGGGCCCCACCTGTCCAGCAGTAACTCGATGTCAAATCACATAGCCCTACGTTTGCAGCAGCCTACTCCCTCGTCTTCTCGCATCTCTGTCGATCCAACTAGGCGGAACTGCCCCGCCTACCGCGCAGGAAAAGCCCCGCCCTCGACTTTTAAATACAACTACATCCGCTTAAGAATCCACTGATATAGTAGTACTTTTTGTGACATAGTAACTCATATTTAGTTAGTCAAATGGATGACCTAGAACTACGTGCGTGCCCTATAAACCGAGACGCCTAAAAATAAAAAACCGAGACACAGAGGGTAGTTCAGCATGTATCTTTTTAGATCAATATAGTCGGGATTCACCAAGGAGAAAAACCAAGTGGTAGGCTGCTCCTATCATGTTGGCGTAGCAACTCAGGCAGGGTCAGTCTGCACACAAAATGGCGAGACACTTAACAAGACCCCTTTGGCCGACATGTGGCTCATCCACTGTCTTGTTCCACGTGCGATGCACCAAATTACAGTTCGACGCAGCGGTTGGAACTGGAGGCACCCCGGTCGTAGCGCTGCAGTAGTAGAAAATGAGCGACGAGGGGTCAAATCAAAAGCCCCACCTTTCCCGCATTAAGCTAGACGAACGAAGCAACCATCATTTCACTCTAGGGCGCAAGAGCATAAAGAGAAGAGAAAACAATGGTGCGTGCGGTAGCTACCTAGGGCACTCTAGGGTAGGGGTCTCCACTACATATCCTTTTTTTTGAAAGCGCCTCCACTACAAATCGGCTTCTCCCTCGTCCTCTTGAAGAAAATCGATGATGAGCGCGGCGGTAGGGTTTGTAGGAGTACTACGGCGTGCGGGGCCACGTCATAGTAAACGGGTTTGAGTCGACGCATGTGTGGGCCGCTTGGTTTTACGGGAACGAGGCAGCATTTTGGGTTCGGGGACCAGTGGAGATATAGTACGTACAAAAAATTGTGGACGTAGGTTCGACCGAAAGGCAATGATGCATTGAACGCATGAGATTTTGAAACCAAATTATGATTAAACTAGTCGTCGACCCGTGCACTTGCACGGGCTAGTTTTATTTTTTGATAATACAATTATTTAATAATGTGTCATGTCAGAAGGTTCATTATTGAGACTAACCACTCTCATTCATATAAGTCTTCTTGAAGTTAGCACGATAGTGGGAAAAACAAATATTTACCCGCAAAAAAGGGAAACACAAATATTCTGTTTTGAGTGAAATGTGGTCTATGAATAAGTTAATTACCGATTGATAAAGTAGTTTGTTCAATATACACTTCTAGAAAATTAATGTATATTATTCATATAGCATTTTTATATGCTCCTTTTCAACTCATTAACTGCATATTTTCTTCTAAATGGTCATCATAATAAATAAAGAAATAAATAAAAAAAATACTTGGATGTTAATAAAAAAATAGAGCATATAATGTAGATGCTAGATCACCAATATATGAGTTATGATGACATATACAAAAGATGCATTTCTGACATTTTATAAACTTGAGGTTGACACTTCAATACTTTTAGTACATATATTTCGCTGAAACTTTATAGCCTATTGCTACTACAAACAATGAGTTCCAACATTGTATAATGATCTTTGACTTTTCCCCACACTAAGATAAGACATCATCAACATTGTATACATGTAAAAGAATTCCTAATTAATTAGGTATACCATTTAAACTATTTTATGCTTCGGTCCCATCTGATTGATCATTTTGATCTTTAATCTGATGGACATGGAAATTTCAGAATTTAATAGGTTCACCTATCTCTTTGATCTTCAATGTGCTCATTAATGGGCCTAACCATAACTATTCAGCAAGGAGGTTAAGTATACTACTCTTCCATATGCTAAACGATTGAAACATTCTCGTTTGAACGTTGCTATGCACATGATGCTTTCCATAGGATTTTTATACAGTGCCACAAATCCGATAATCCACCATAAAATAAAGGGCAGCACAACGCTTGATTAACTATGGTGCAAGGATCGGGCATGAAAGCGACGTGTGTAAAGTAATTTTGTTCTCCTTTTTCGATCATACAATTAATGGTACAGTAAGCTTCGTCCACGAGCAACACATTACTTATCCAAAGATATTACTTGTGAATATTAACCTGGATGAAAATCGATCTGACTTGTCATTATGTTGTAATAATGCGAGAAATAACATTTTTAAATAAATCATTGTAGCGACTTATTCCCTAAAAAATCACATCAAAGATTGTTGCCTTTTTTACTTATACTTAGGTAAAGAAAGAATGTAGAAAAAGGTCTGAGAGTGAATATTTTTCTGCAGAAAACTGCAAAGAGACGGCTAGTCTAACCGGGCATAGGGGTTGTTTTGACTCTTGAGTACTTTGCATGCGCAGATTTCTTTTGACGGGTGTTGAGAACATGAAAGGTTCAACAATAGCAGACGAATCGGGGTATAAACCTGCGGAGAAACCGAACCCAATCAGTTCATGTGGGTGTATGTTTAGAAACAAATCCATACAGCGTAAGAAGGAATAAAGAGATCAGGTCAACATCGAAGCCCTTCAATTGTATTACTGTCACATGACATGGTGTGCATAGTTGTTATTTCCAGAAAGAAGCGATGAACCTTGGAATAAATTGGATCAAATGATGGTAGTTACGTGAAAAAAAAATTAGAAAGTAAAGGTGATATAAATAATCACTTGCTTTTTCGGCCCTTCGTGTTATTTATTTGCTTCGATGCTTTCCACTGCTGCATCTGATCCCCACAATAATGACGATGAACAACCACCACCAACATTTGGATGTGGTTTGCATGGTAAAGATTCCTTCCCTTAGTTAGCAGGGAACATATGTACAGAGGCAACATATGACTTGAAACGATCTGCACAAATTTGTTGAGCTACAGAGAATGCATCAATTGGAGTGAAGCATGGAAGAGCTATAGTAGTGTTGAAAACTTGCATCGTAGAAATCGTCCGTGCATCAAACCTAGGTCCGTATACGGAGATAAATCTTTCAAATTGAGGAAATTACTAATGTGGTACTAATTTTTTATCAGTAATATAACTTGAGAACAACTCCATTTTCTCTGTTATATATGTGCTTGTGTGGCCTGCACCTGCAATTTACAACCCTAATAATGTCTGCTGCATGTGTGCGTATTAGTTCTTGTTAAAAAGAAAGAGGTAGGTGCTCCCCTTAGTTTGCGCAAATTTTGGACCCTTGTTCGAGTGGATGCCGCCAATAAAAAATGCCAGTGCCTTAGAGTAGAGTAATTCAAGTGCGTAAAGTTTTGGTAGAGGTAAGCAGAAAATGCATTAAGGCAGTTCAATCAAATATTTTAATTCACTGTTCAATCATACAAATTTACATTAATGGTAATATTTGTTCACATAGATAGGTTGCGAAAAGCCTGCTATTCTATTTTGTCAGCAGTGGATACTTGAAATACAAATACTATTGCGATTTTATCCAGCAGAGCAATACCACATGACATAACCAAAATAATAAGCACCCTGCGGCACTAACAATGAATGTAGATAAAGCCTTAAGCTATATATGAGGTAATACATATATCCAAAATCCTCCACAGTTTAGAATATAGCTATTATTAAGGCAGACCTCAAAGCTATTACCATATAATCATGTCTTCAGAGGATAGCCATGTTAAAAATAAACATTCAGGAGATATTTTTTTATTAACAATTTAGATAGACACTTAAGAAGAACAGTGCTGCAATCAACCATACTGTTGAGTGCATCGTACCTTTCTTTAGATAGAACATGAATCTGGGGACAGTATGGAGAGAAGACTCGGCCAGTTGTTGTAGGGTTCCCGGATGCCCCACAGCCAAGAAAGGAGCCTACGGGGAGAACATATCTGCAGCTTACGCGCGATTCTGATCTGTCTGCTTGCAGTCGTCGCTAATGCCCTTCTTCTAGCCACAACTTTCGCGTCGAGCAGGTGTGGAAAGATGATCATAGCTCTCCTATGTTGCTGCATGATATCTAACTGATGGAAGTTTCTTTCCATGTAATCAGTGCAGGTCGGCCGGCCGGCCAAGACGTGAGAAACAATACATGGCCAGAGAAGCGGAGAAGGATGAAGCGATCATGGGATTGATAGGGAAGACTGGAAGAGGATTCTTCAATGGGAGCTGATGGCCCTTGCCACGATCTGCATGATGCGGTGCAGGAGAATAGATGCTGCATCTTCGCCCTGATCTCGTTCTCAAGGTCCGCGCCCCAGCGAGCATAGACACCCGTCAGTACAACTCCTCTTCCGCTGCATAGTTGCATATACATAACATGAATATAGACTCAACGCTTGGTTAAAGGAAAAGGATGGATTCGAACGTACCATATTTTTCTGGATCAATTTTATCCTGGTCTTGTCTCCTGTGTTGATGCAACAATGGAGCTGAGGAAGTAAGGGGGAGGCGACGCTGAGAGGGAGCATGAGGAAGAGCTATCGTAAGGGCAGGGGAGATTTTCTGCTCTGAAGCCTGCCCCACAATATTTTTGGACCAAACAGGTGGTCGGTTGTGGGCAGGGGAGATTTTCTACTCCGACGCGTGCCCCCAATTTTTTTTCAAATGAAATAGATCGGGAGTTTTAAAATTAAGTTTTTTACTGTGGATTTCATGAGTCAATCTACACCGTAATAATTTGGATAGATCAGGAGTTTTATAATTAAGTTTTTTACGGTGGATTTCATGAGTCGATCTACACCGTAATAATTCGGTCCCACCAGATTAACGGCTCATAAAATCTAATTAACCTGGTAATTTCTTGGGAGTCTGTAATTAGTATAGGTATAGATACACACTATAGCATGTAAAGCTTTGAGTCATATATGCATGATGTAGATGTTCGTTTAGTTCTTATTGTTCATCTCATTCAAAATCAATTAGTTTTATAAAAATGTTAAAATTCATGGGGTTGTGCATTGTAAAGCATAAAGTAAAAAACAAATAATGGCAATTCATTTTAAAAAACAATTATGATACAGAAGATTCTAGAACAAAGGAAAAGTGCTTGTGTTTTGAGGTTTGTGCATTATGCTTAAGTTCAACCATGGAGTCTTCTAAATTGTACATGTGGCAGATCTGGTGGAATGTTGATGATATCCAATAGCCAGTAGTGCTCGGATTCTCCATCTCGGCACTGTCGGATTAGCTTCATCCAGCGACCACCTTTCAAAGTTATTGGCACACTATATAGTTCTTGTGCCATAGTTGCATGTTTTGGAAAAAAGCTACTAGTGGGTTGTACTATCTATTTAGTAATAGAAGATGTATACATGGAAGTTGTAGGGAAAGAGATGACATGGAGCATCTCAATTCCTATGAGTAGGGATTGGAAAATAGACGTCATTCGGTTCACATCATAGGAACTTTTCTATTGAATCTAGAGATGATGTCACATCCCTAATTATGGTCTGACCTATGCCAGCTTCCATGTGTGCATCATGTTTAATTTCAAATGAAATTTGAATTGAGAAATTTTCAAAGCCTCAGAAAACCTCTAAAAATAACCAACATTTAAATCTCATCAAATGAGTCCAAGAAAATGTACCTGTTATTCTGTGAAAATATTGGCAGGAGATAAAATTCAAACCAATATTTTTAAAGTCACGGAAATAATTTATTTTGGGTCTTTGATTTAAATCAATAATATATTTGGGTTGGAATTATTTCTACTATATAAGAAATAATGTTCAAATATTTTGTAAGTTTGCATGTGACCTTGGACTAGCTCTCTGAGCTCACATAAAAATTTACAGAAAGTTTTAAAATGGTTTAATTTCCAAACTAAATCAAAACAAAATAATAGAAATAGAAAAACTAATATAAAACAGAAAGCAGAGAGAGAGGGTTTTACCTGGCGCTCACCTGGCCTGGCCCAGCACGGCCCAGCCCACTGGCCTGGCCCAGCACGGCCCAGCCCACTGGCCTGGCACTGTTGGCCAGCCCACCAGGAGCCCCACCGTCTTCAACCTCTGCTAGTAGGCAGAGCCGTGTCGACGCCAGCGCGTCCGAGGCCTCCACCTCCTCCCTCCCAGCCTGCCTGGCTCCTCCTCGATGCACCAGGCGACGCCACGCAGCCCCTGGCCCCCTCTCACTCTCTCCCATGCCTCTCCCCTCCTCTGTTTTCTCTCCCTCTCGCGCCCGAGCGCAACCGCCGTCATCGCCGTCCACCGTTCGCATAGCCACCGACCTCCCCTACGCCCCTAGACGTGCCCCTGAGATCCGCGACGACGTCCTCGTACTCTCCACCGAGTCACGCAACGCCAGGTGCCCGGGAACGCCGCCACCACCGTCATCTTCAACTCCGGCCTCCGAGATCGCCGGCAATGGCCCGACGTCGTCCGACCTACCCCAAGCCCACTGAGATGCGTTCTGCAACCGCTGTGAGCTCACGGACCGACTCCCCCTCCTCTATTGCTCGCATTTTTGCTCTAGCTCCGTTCCCCACCTCCGCCGAAGCTCGCTGCCGCCACGGCCGACGAGCTCCATGCTCCTGAGCTCGTCCGCTCGCCCGAGCATCACCAGCGTGCTCGCCGCGCTCCTGTGAACATGCAACAACCATTGGTTCGCCCTGTCGTGCCCTATAGCGCCAAATCCGCGAGCACCCGAGCTCCGGCCGCCGCTGACTTCGTTGCCGCCGCCGCTAGAGCCCACCCCCACGCAAACCGCTACCCCCGTTGGATGCGCCGCTCCGTAGGTGTTCCAGCGAGCCCTTCCGCGCTTCATTTAGCCGCCCGTAGCTCAAACCCAAGCATCTCCGGCGAGCCACCGCCGTGCTTTTGGTCGCCGGTGTCGACCGCTGACGTGGTCGCTTAATTAAGGCTAATCACCACTAATCCCTTCCTAACAGACGCTGACAGATGGGCCCCACCCGTTAATTAACCACAGGGTTATTTCCTGTTTAATTTAAGCTAATGACCGTGGCCCCACCGGTCTGTTTGACCTTGCCACCTCAGCATTGACCGACCCCACAAGTCAGCACTGACCTGGTTGACGTGGCCGTTGACCAGGCCCCACCTGTCATTGACACTGAACAACACTGTGTCACTGACCAGTGGAACCCATTGGTCAGGTTTGACCTAGACCGCTCCTGTTGACCGCTGACATCACAGTGACATCATGCTGACGCAGTAATCTGTTTTCTGGATTTTAAATAAATCTAAAATAATTTATTTATTTCAAAAAATATCCAAAACTTCTAAAAATCATATAAAATCAACCGTAACTCCAAATGAAACAAATTATATATGAAAAATAATCAGAAAAATCCAATCTATCCATCTGCACCATTTTCATGCATGATAGAACAACTTAGGGCTGCTGTTTAGGCCAAATCTTATAATGGCATTTAAACCTTCACATATGGAGTTTGAATTTGAACCTAGGGTTCAAACCAACTTCATTTAACCTGCTGCTAGTTGCATTAGCTCAAACCATAGCATATTGCCATGTCATGATCATGCATCATACTGTGGATTGCATTGATGGTGTTTCCTTCTGTGTTGCCGGTGCTTGTCCCCTCTCAGTAGACGTTGCTTGGATGATGTGATCGATGACACTGATAAAGAACTATATTATCTTCAGAAGTTCCAGGCAAGCAAAACCCCCTTGTTCATTCCAATACAATCCCACTCTCTCGCTCCTGCTCTCTTTTACTGCATTAGGAAAACAACGACATATCTGTTACTTGCTGCGGTAGTTGAACCCCTTTCCTCTGCATGACCTGTCATTGCCACAGTAAATAGATGAAACACACTAGCATGAGTAGGAGTTGTTTGAGCCCTGATGTGCCTACTCATTCATGCTTGTTTGTCATGCCTGCTATTGCTTAGAGTTGTGTCAGGTCTGATTCATTGGGGATGAATTGGAATGTGGTGAACATGTCCTACTGTTGAGGTCTAAGTGTGTGAATGCGATTTGGTAAAGGTAGCAGTGAGAGGCCATGTAGGAGTACATGGTGGGTTGTCTCATTGCAGCCATCCCCAGGAACTGAGTTCTGTGTTTGTGATCCATGAACAGCTACTACCATGCATTGGAATGCTTAAGTGCCCCTCTCGGCTTATTAATCAACCTGATCTCTGTCCAGGAGTTGCAACTAGTTTCTGGTGTTTGTAGGTAGTATTAGTAGTCTACCAAGTGGCACCCGGTACAGGTGGGCTTGGGAAAGACTAGGCACAGTGGCCCGGTGTACCAAGTGGCACCCGGATGGTGGACTTGGGAACACTGCACACATCGTTTGGGGCCGTGAGCGACACCCCGGCCGGATCTCCTTGCGGATGGAACCCGAATAGGCGATAAACCTGGACGAGAGACTTGTGTGGTTAGTCAGGTCGTGGCCGACTCCCTCTCCAGGCTTCCGCTTGAAGGTTACCGAGATACACGAGGTGTACATGGCAGTAAGTGGCGAGAGCGTGTGTGAAGAAGTACACCCCTGCAGGGTTAACATCATCTATTCGAATATCCGTGTCCGCGGTAAAGGACTTCTGGGTTGCCTGTACAGTTCATACAGAAGTGAAAGTGGATACTCTAAAATACACAAGATAAGCGTGAGTGCTACGGATGGCGTTCTCGTAGGGAGACGGGAGCGGATCCATAGTGGTGTATTGATATGGTGAATATGTGGACTCGTGTGCGCCACCTCAAAAGAGTTACTTGCAGTCGTAGTTCAGGATAGCCACTGAGTCAAAGCTGGCTTGCTGCAGTTAAACTCCACCATCCCCTTGATTGATAATGATGCATATGTAGTTAGTTCTGATGTAAGTCTTGCTGGGTACATTTGTACTCACGTTTGCCTATTTTACGTTTTTGCAGAGACTTCCGTCTCACTAGTAATTTCGCGTGGACTTCGACGTTTAGCTTGTTACCTCAGCTACGATCTTGTGCCCTCGGTAGGATCTGGTAGATAGACAAGCTTCTCAGCCTTTTTCATTTGTAGATGTCTGTACTCAGACATGTTAAGCTTCCGCATGTGCTTTGACTTGTATGCTCTGATTGTTGGGTCATGAGACCCATGTTTGTAATATCTCGCTCCTCAGAGCCTATTGAATAAAATACTTGAGTTGTAGGGTCATGTTGTGATGCCATGTTGTATTTGCACATATCGAGCATATTGTGTGTATGTTATTGAAATGCTTGGTATGTGTGGGATCTGATTATCTAGTTGTTTATCCTTAGTAGCCTCTCTTACCAGGAAATGTCTCCTAGTGCTTCCACTGAGCCATGGTAGCTTGCTACTGCTCCGGAACACTTAGGTGGCCGACATGTGTCCTTCTTCATTCCTGTGTCTGTCCCTTCTGGGAAATGTCACGCGATGAATACCGGAGTCCTGTTAGCCCGCTACAGCCCGGTTCACCGGAGTCCTGTTAGCCCAGTGCTACAGCCTGGATTCACTCGCTGATGAGCGACACGTTCGATGCTGGGTCATGGATGCCTGTCCCTGTAAGTTTGTGCCACTTTGAGTTTACGACTAGCCATGTCAGCCCGGGCTCCTTATCATATGGATGCTAGCGACACTATCATATACGTGTGCCAAAAGGCGCACACGGTCCCGGGCAAAGGTAAGGCAACACCCATGGGAGTACCGTGCATGAGGCCGCAAAGTGATATGAGGTGTTACATGCTAGATCGATGTGGCATTGAGTCGGGGTCCCTGACAGCTTTGGTATCAGAGCCTGACTGCCTGTAGGATTACCAAGACAAACTGGTCGAAGTTGAGTCTAGAAATTCTTTAGTTATATAAGGGAATTGATTGTGGGATGGAACATAAGGCTCTTTTTACTCCTTATACCTTATGGCCTTCTGATATGAGTCATCCTATCTTTCCTGCGGGGTTAAGGAACTAGGCTATCTCTTCTATCTATTAGGATCACGTGTTTCTAATCCGTAGACTTATAGAATTGTTGGACTTAAGCCTCGGTTCAATTCCTACTACTTCCGTATGTTCATAGCTGGTCTCAGAACCTTGATATGGTGATGTTGAGTGGTTATGCCACCATTTGCAGGATGTCTGAAATCTTTTCGAGCATTTACAGCCGTTATGCTGTCCAAGTCATCCCAGGTTTCTAAATAGTCTGATGCATTTGCAAATCCCTTCTTTTCGTTCTGATGTCTTTTTAGGCCAGGTTAACCACACTAAATTGGTGAGTTGAGGTACTCTGCTGCCTCGACATAAATGTTGGAGCTAGTATTATGACCCTAGGTGTCTTACGGGATCACCTAGTAACCCAGCCATGTTTTGTGTTTCCAGTGTGATCATTCTGGCCATCATTCTCGAAAGCATCCTGTGATGCCATTTAGTTGGTAGGTATTCTATTCCTGGGCTCTTGAACCCGAGATTCACCCTACTTACCTCATGTTGTTAGTGTTTGCTAGCTCCTTTAGGTTATTAGTAACCTTTGTGATGGTCCTCGATGTCCGTGGTATATCCTTCTTCCAAATACCATGAACTGCTTATGGCACAAGTTCCTCGCTGGTCGAAAGATCACAACAAGAGTGCTCTTGATGAGTTCTCCATTCTACATTGTGAATCTGCCTGTTCTACCTTTCTGCATGGGTTATCCGAAAGAAATGTTGAGCTTTGCTTGACATACTAATATGTGCATCCACAACTCAGAAAAGTTATATGTCCCTTTGAGTTGTCTCTCTTTAGTTGTATTCTGACCTCTGTCTATCAATTGATAGCCAGGACTAGTTGTGCATTCATGTTATCGATGCCTATTATTCTTGTGTTCCGTCAAAGCCATTCTATTTCAGAATGACCAGGAGAAACAAACTCCAGTACCTCATCCATATCCAGGATTGGGTCAAAGTAGTTGTACTCCGCAAATCAAACTGCAATTCCAGATTTTGTTCTGTTCTACCTTGGAGTATTACCATCTTTACATCAAGAATGTCATGGGAACTACACACCATCCTATGAACTCTTGATACAGTGATACTTCTTGCCATCATTGTTCATTCCTCGGTTCCGTGTTCTTGTAACCAGAATGCCGACAAGTGAATCGTGATGTGTGAAATCAATACTCCGAGCAACTTGTTGCTTGGTAGTTAATGGACAATACTCTCACTCTTAGCGTGTTGGTTGTTGAACCATCACCCTAAGGTTGATCGTGCCACCTAGTCCATTTTCCCTGGTGCACCCTTCTTTCAATGAGTTAGGATTGTGTCAATCCCTCGCTCTGTTGATCATTTGGTCTTGCCCTGAAAATCAAGATTGTTCTCGAGCTTAGTAACATATCGGTGGTTCGTGATGTTCCGAATATCTTCTCGGAAGTATTACCAGGTTGTCACCTGACCGCTATGTTGAGTTCGGGATCATGTTTGTTTTCCTCCAAACCACCCATTCTCCAAGAATCTATGCCGAATACCCCTGAGCTAGTTGGTTAAGCTGGACAACAACTTGGAGAGTTGGAAGATAAAAGCTTGTCCTATTTAGTTCATTTTAAGGGATATCTTGTATGTGTGTTGAAGAAAGTTGATATTTTCATCGACTGACCCTCGTGATCAGTTAATGGACCTATCGTTTTATCCAACCTTTGATTTGAGTATGGGCTATCATCAAATCAGACCGGAACCAACGATATTCGTAATGTTGTCTTACTCATGGTTGACCCCTCGAGCATACACCATTATATATTTTGGGTCTGACCAATGCTATCACCGTGTTCACATAATTATGAAATTCCATTTATATGGAAACCTGGATGAATTGTTGTTGAGCCCATCAGCAACATTGTTATCTTCTCCATCATTTGTGTTGAACATCCAGCTGGTATTGGAAACTTTATAAGCACTATCTTCATGTCCCGTTCATGAAGCATATGCTTGGATGAAAGGAGCGACACTCTCTAATTCACGTGCACTTGATGTAAGTTGCCGCCGTGGATCTGAGAAGGATTGTTTTTCTTCCTCTGGAATCGTCCCAAGTTGGTCATGCACATGTGTGAAGTACTCTATGGTTTGGTAGGTTGGCTGCCTCCATTCCATATGTGTTTCCTAGCACGCCAAGCCACTGATTGATTTGTTCAAGGAGAAGAAGTTCCTTCTTAAGAGCAAGACTTATGCAAGGACTTCGATATCCTCGATGATGGTTCCCCTTCTGAACCCGGTAGTGTTTTATTATAAGACTACTATGTGTTCATGCTTGTCTCGGACAACACGTTCACATGTTGTAGCAGAACCAGCTCATGTTTTGGGGCTTGCTATCGTAGTTCACTCCCCAGATTCTCACAACGTCATCTCGTCGGTTTGTGTTGCAAACTTTCTTTTCCAGACATGTTGTCTGAATTACCCTGTTACCAACTAGATCTGAATCTTAGGCAGATATGATGGTTGGAACTTCTCAAAACAACTATGATATAGGTTCCAGGGAAGTGGACGCACCTAGCTGGAAGCACTATTATTGTAGTATCTTGTTTAAGTCGTTCGGTCACCTCCCATGAGGATCTCGCATGACTTATTCTAGAAGTTGATCCTTATGGATTTTGTGCTCCCGAAGTCCGACCTTTTACTTGATGTTCTAGATATCAAACCATATCTATGAATGGACTATGCTAGCACATCAAGGAGAACATTAGAAGCGGAGTGCTAAATGTCTCTCGGTCGATCATCCAGATTTTGACCCCTTGGCCTCGCTAAGGTGAAATCTGAGAAAGTGTTATCTTCCTTGCATCTGCATCCTCCACCGGTATCCATCATGGTAGTATGTTGTGTTGCCAGGATCCTTGACACGGATATTGGTAAAACCTTGATGAATATGAAACTGCTCAAGTTCTTGAAAGCATGCACAAGCACCAGGTGTTATCATCAACACTAACTGGGATTGCTCCCAACTTTCTCGGTTATGCTATAACCATTTCCACAGTGGAATCACCCTCTACTGATGGGGTTCCTCCCCAGTTGCTAGAATCATTCCCAGCATTTGCACCTTGTTCCTAGCCTGCACCGCCATTGTGCCATCCTACTATGGACTACATTTCTCAGTAATTACTGATCGGGATCATCCTCAAAGTGGTCCTACCATAGGTTCCATCCATTTCCGATGATAAGCAAAATCATCCCTTGTGTAGTTTTCAACAAGGTAATCCACATCATCCATTCTAATCCGGGTATGCCATTCTACCGAACCCCTCCAAACAATCGCTCGAGAATTGCCTTAGGCTGGTATAAAGAGTTTCAATGATCTCTGAATCAAAGGTAATTCTTTTTCCACTTAAGGGAATAATTCTACGAGTCACCTTCCCTAAGGTGTTCCGTTATGGAATCTTGGTAATTACTTCCTTGCTAAGTTGACAACCGTTCACCACCTTCTTAAGTGTGGAATTGTTGTCTACCTAGTGAACCTTGGACATCTGTTCCACTCCATCCCTTTGGATGAATGCTTCGCATCTCGGCTCGAGAGATGTTCTTACCTCTCACTCCATCAGTTGATCTTGAATACTCGATCTTCGAGGAGATCATTTTCTGTAGAGTCTTCTTCTATCGTCATCATGTTGGATGAAGACCTCGCAAGCAAAGACCTCGCAAGCAAAGACCTCAAGATCGATTTGAGTCAACAATTCAACAACCTTATGAGGTGCAACCTGGAATGCGAAGATTGTGTTGGACTTGTGCCCCCCTCCATCTTTTTACCTCACGTCTTGAATCTCGAGACAAGATTCTTGTTTAGTGGGGGTGAGTTGTCACATCCCTAATTCTGGTCTGACCTATGCCAGCTTCCATGTGTGCATCATGTTTAATTTCAAATGAAATTTGAATTGAGGAATTTTCAAAGCCTCAGAAAACCTCTAAAAATAACCAACAATTAAATCTCATCAAATGAGTCCAAGAAAATGTACCTGTTATTCTGTGAAAATATTGGCACGAGATAAAATTCAAACCAATATTTTTAGAGTCACGGAAATAATTTATTTTGGGTCTTTGATTTAAATCAATAATATATTTGGGTTGGAATTATTTATACTATATAAGAAATAATGTTCAAATATTTTGTAAGTTTGCATGTGACCTTGGACTAGCTCTCTGAGCTCACATAAAAATTTACAAAAAGTTTTAAAATGGTTTAGTTTCCAAACTAAATCAAAACAAAATAACAGAAATAGAAAAACTAATATAAAACAGAAAGCAGAGAGAGAGGGTTTTACCTGGCGCTCACCTGGCTTGGCCCAGCACGGCCCAGCCCACTGGCCTAGCACTGTTGGCCAGCCCACCAGGAGCCCCACCGTCTTCAACCTCTGCTAGTAGGCAGAGGCGTGTCGACGCCAGCGTGTCCGAGGCCTCCACCTCCTCCCTCCCAGCCTGCCTGGCTCCTCCTCGATGCACCAGGCGACGCCACGCAGCCCCTGGCCCCTCTCACTCTCTCCCGTGCCTCTCCCCTCCTCTGTTTTCTCTCCCTCTCGCGCCCGAGCCCAACCGCCGTCGCCGCCGTCCACCGTTCGCATAGCCACCGGCCTCCCCTACGCCCCTAGACGTGCCCCTGAGATCCACGATGACGTCCTCATACTCTCCACCGAGTCACGCAACGCCAGGTGCCCGGGAACGCCGCCACCACCGTCATCTTCAACTCCGGCCTCCGAGATCGTCGGCAATGCCCCGACGTCGTCCGACCTCCCCCGAGCCCACTGGGACGCGTTCTGCAACCGCTGTGAGCTCACGGACCGACTCCCCCTCCTCTATTGCTCGTGTTTTTGCTCTAGCTCCGTTCCCCACCTCCGCCGAAGCTCGCCGCCGCCACGGCCGACGAGCTCCATGCTCCTGAGCTCGTCCGCTCACCCGAGCATCACCAGCGTGCTCGCCGCGCTCCTGTGAACCTGCAACACCCACTGGTTCGCCCTGTCGTGCCGTGTAGCGCCAAATCCACGAGCACCCGAGCTCCGGCCGCTGCTGACTTCGTTGCCGCTGCCGCTAGAGCCCACCCTCGTGCAAACCGCTACCACCGTTGGATGCGCCGCTCCGCGGGCGTTCCAGCGAGCCCTTCTGCGCTTCATTTAGCCGCCCGTAGCTCAAACCCGAGCATCTCCGGTGAGCCACCGCCGTGCTTTTGGTCGCCGGCTTCGACCGCTGATGTGGTCACTTAATTAAGGCTAATCACCACTAATCCCTCCCTAACAAACACTGACAGACGGGCCCCACCCGTTAATTAACCACAGGGTTATTCCCTGTTTAATTTAAGCTAATGACCGTGGCCCCACCGGTCTGTTTGACCTTGCCACCTCAGTGTTGACCGACCCCACAAGTCAGTGCTGACCCGGCTGACGTGGCCGTTGACCAGGCCCCACCTGTCATTGACACTTAACAACACTATGTCACTGACCAGTGGACCCCACTGGTCAGGTTTGACCTAGACCGCTCCTGTTAACCGCTGACATCACAGTGACGTCATGCAGACGCAGTAATCTATTTTCTGGATTTTAAATAAATCTAAAATGATTTATTTATTTTAGAAAATATCCAAAACTTCTAAAAATCATAAAAAATCAACCATAACTCCAAATGAAACCAATTATATATGAAAAATGATCAGAAAAATCCAATCTATCCATCTGTACCATTTTCATGCATGATAGAACAACTTAGGGCTGCTGTTTAGGCCAAATCTTATAATGGCATTTAAACCTTCACATATGGAGTTTGAATTTGAACCTAGGGTTCAAACCAACTTCATTTAACCTGCTGCTAGTTGCAATAGCTCAAACTATAGCATATTGCCGTGTCATGATCATGCATCATATTGTGCATTGCATTGATGGTGTTTCCTTCTGTGTTGCCGGTGCTTGTCCCCTCTCAGTAGACGTTGCTTCGACAATGTGATCGATGACACCGATGAAGAACTATATTATCTTCAGAAGTGCCAGGCAAGCAAAGCCCCCTTGTTCATTCCGATACAATCCCACTCTCTCGCTCCTGCTCTCTTTTACTGCATTAGGACAACAACGACATAGCTGTTACTTGCTGCGGTAGTTGAACCCCTTTCCTCTCCATGACCTGTCATTGCCACAGTAAATAGATGAAACCCACTAGCATGAGTAGGAGTTGTTTGAGCCCTGATGTGCCTACTCATTCATGCTTGTTTGTCATGCCTGCTATTGCTTAGAGTTGTGTCAGGTCTGATTCATCGGGGATGAATTAGAATGTGGTGAACATGTCCTACTGTTGAGGTCTAAGTGTGTGAATGCGATTTGGTAAAGGTAGCGGTGAGAGGCCATGTAGGATTACATGGTGGGTTGTCTCATTGCAACCGTCCTCAGGAACTGAGTTCTGTGTTTGTGATCCATGAACAGCTACTACCACGCATTGTAATGCTTAAGTGCCCCTCTCGACTTATTAATGAACCTGATCTTTGTCTAGGAGTTGCAACTAGTTTCTGGTGTTTGTAGGTAGTGTTAGTAGTCTACCAAGTGGCACCCGATACAGGTGGGCTTTGGACAGACTAGGCACAGTGGCCCGGTGTACCAAGTGGCACCCGGATGGTGGACTTGGGAACCCTGCACACATCGTTTGGGGCCGTGAGCGACACCCCGGACGGATCTCCTTGCGGATGGAACCCGAATAGGCGATAAACCTAGACGAGAGACTTGTGTGGTTAGTCAGGTCGTGGCCCACTCCCTCGCGAGGCTTCCGCTTGAAGGTTTCCGAGATACACGAGGTGTACATGGCAGTTAGTGGCGAGAGCTTGTGTGAAGAAGTACACCCCTGCAGGGTTAACATCATCTATCCGAATAGCCGTGTCTGCGGTAAAGGACTTCTGGGTTGCTTGTACAGCTCATAGACAAGTGAAAGTGGATACTCTAAAATACGCAAGATAAGCGTGAGTGCTACGGATGGCGTTCTCGTAGGGAGACGGGAGCGGATCCATAGTGGTGTATTGATATGGTGAATATGTGGACTCGTGTGCGCCACCTCAAAAGAGTTACTTGCAGTCGTAGTTCAGGATAGCCACTGAGTCAAAGCTGGCTTGCTGCAGTTAAACTCCACCATCCCCTTGATTGATAATGATGCATATGTAGTTAGTTCTGATGTAAGTCTTGCTGGGTACATTTGTACTCACGTTTGCCTATTTTACGTTTTTGCAGAGACTTCCGTCTCACTAGTAATTTCGCGTGGACTTCGACGTTTAGCTTGTTACCTCAGCTACGATCTTGTGCCCTCGGCAGAATCTGGTAGATAGACAGGCTTCTCAGCCTTTTTCATTTGTAGATGTCTGTACTCAGACATGTTAAGCTTCCGCATGTGCTTTGACTTGTATGCTCTGATTGTTGGGTCATGAGACCCATGTTTGTAATATCTTGCTCCTCGGAGCCTATTGAATAAAATACTTGAGTTGTAGGGTCATGTTGTGATGCCATGTTGTATTTGCACATATCGAGCATATTGTGTGTATGTTATTGAAATGCTTGGTATGTGTGGGATCTGACTATCTAGTTGTTTATCCTTAGTAGCCTCTCTTACCGGGAAATGTCTCCTAGTGCTTCCACTGAGCCATGGTAGCTTGCTACTGCTCCAGAACACTTAGGCTGGCCAGCATGTGTCCTTCTTCGTTCCTGTGTTTGTCCCTTCGGGGAAATGTCACGCGATGAATACCGGAGTCCTGTGAGCCCGCTACAGCCCGGTTCACCGGAGTCCTGTTAGCCCAGTGCTACAACCTGGATTCACTCGCTGATGACCGACACGTTCAATGCTGGGTCATGGATGCCTGTCCCTGTAAGTTTGTTCCACTTTGAGTTTACGACTAGCCATGTCAGCCCGGGCTCCTTATCATATGGATGCTAGCGACACTATCATATACGTGTGCCAAAAGGCGTAGACGGTCCCGGGCAAAGGTAAGGCGACACCCGTGGGAGTACCGTGCGTGTGGCCGCAAAGTGATATGAGGTGTTACATGCTAGATTGATGTGGCATTGAGTCGGGGTCCTCACAGATGACATGTATCTCAATTCCTATGAGGAGGGATTAGAAAAGATATGTAATTTGGTTCAGATCATAGGAACTTTTCTATTGAATATATGCTAACGTTTATTTTCCTTTGAAATTAAGGGAGTATAGGAATCCATTCATATGAACCAAGTGTCTCTAAAGCTATAGAAATGATATCATGTTTATTTCCTTTGAAATGTGGAGTATATGAATCTATTCCTATGAACCAATTGGCTCTAAAGGAAAAAATCCTATAAAAATCATATCATATAGAGTTCCTATGATATTTCTCGACACCAAAGGATGGTTGAAATTGATGCGGGTGATACGATGGTCTTATTTTGTAGACTCCTCCCCCATCTTTATAGTTACCTCTCGAAGATGAATGAAATGATATATACAGGGTATTCTACATGTGCATTTGGTACACGAAAACTCGGTAAAAGTTTGCGAGGTTCAAATTTTTAATAAAGCTATATGCACTGCATTTCGGGACAGAGGGAGCATACGGCAGTTGCTAACACTCATGTGGAAGATTTATGTGTAGGAGGAGTGGCTGTTCTGTTAAATGACATGGCAAAACTGACACTGTCGGATGCCGATCTAACGGTTCTTACGACGTTCGTCAGGAAAAGGCTTGGGGAGAATGTTTGTCGGATAATGATTTACGGACACATGCATTGCATTGATACGTGCCTCCCTCCCTCTCATGCACACGCACCCTCACGAGTCACGACTCTCCCGAGTCCTCTCGCAGACTCGCACGTCGCACCCACCGTCTATCTGTAGGTAGATGTCACACACATATGTGCTCTTCACACCCTACCCTCAGAACTTCTAGAAAACAAAAGACGTCGCGCACATTTTATTTTAGCTCACACGTCACAAACTTATACTATTAGTCTTGCGGCGAACGTTCTTTGTGCATAGTATATTGTTCTCTCACAAAGGGAAGCGGTGCACGCACACACTAGTTCTCTCACACCCACTCACTGGTATACGTAGGAGCGCATTTTTTTGAAGCTGGTACAACAAAATCACTCCACTATATATATAAGCAGGAGCCTTAGCGCTTGCTTTACTAGGGTTCCTCTCGTTCTCTCAGCTCACTGCTGGTCACAAATCCGGCCGAACAACCTCGACCGGGGCAGGGGTGTAGGTGCATCATTCACGCTGTCGGCGGCGGCGAGGGAGGAGACCAACGGCTGCCCGCGCGTCCTGATCGGCAGCCGTGTCGTTCTCTCCGAGAGAGCACCGGCTCGGGAGGGCCTCCGACCCCTTCTTCCTCCCTGCGGTATTGTGCCAAGATGCGGCCTCCAGACGCCGTCTTTGCCACATGCCGAAGACCCTCGGGTATATATTCCTTCGAAACATGCCTTGCTCTACTGCCCCAGCTCCCTTCGTGTGGATCTTTTTCTACTTTCGTCCGCTGTTCCAAAGCCACCTAGACTTTTACTATTATTAGAGGTAAAGCTAGTTCATACAGTCAACTCTAAAAGTTGGTTCAAACAGGGAAGAAAGTGGGAAAGTTGTAGCATGAATCTAGGACTTGGTTCTAAGAGGAAACGGGGGAAAGTAGTAGATACTGGCTACCCAACCGGTCTCTTGGTTGAAAAGAAGAAGAAAGCATGGTGGATGGCGAAGGGTGGGGGGAAGTGGACCTATCTCTTGGTTGAAAAAGGAAAGAAAGTGACAGGTGTTGGGGGACAACACAAATGAGAATGAGCAGGTCTAGATTTCCTGTGCTCACATAGGAAAATGTCGCCGATGAGATAAAAAATGTGACAAATGCAGACATGCTGCCTGAGTGTTTGCCGCTCTCGGCAGCCACATCTGTATCACCACTTTATGCCCCTGCTGTCCCTACGCCCATATCACTGCCATTAATGTAAAATCACATGAAGCATTAAGCAATGCCACCTAATGTCACTATAAGTAATGGTCTAGTGTCGTCGATAAATTGAATCAATGCCACCACCATTTTATGAAGTGCTTCCGTCTTGCTTTATTTCCCATGAATTGTGTTTTTGCAGTTACACTTAACTCTCACACCGCTAACATTGCTTCATCCCAGTGGAACTGCACAAATTTGATTGCACATTTACTGACCATGTGCTACTCTCATGACAGTAATACTAATGCTATTGTTCTGCATGTTAATCTAGTGGCATTGTTGATGTGATGTGATGCTACTTACTTAAGGACTCTTCATACTATCAATCTAGTGCCAATTATAACACAATAGATGCTGCTGTTAATCATACGCCACTTCAAATATCTACCACTGTTTAAATAATTGTATTTCGTATTTGCGCAAACAGGGATATCTGTCTCCATATCGTTACGGGATGTCTGTCTCCGTATTGTTTCTATCCGTGTAATCAAAAGCACACACCTCAGTTTTAGTACAACTGCGCAAAACGAGATGGCTATCCCTCGTTGTCATCGTCTTACCTCCAGTCTTCAAGGTATTCCTACATTGGTAGTAACTAAGGTAGAATGACCAACACAGTCTAAAAGAAGCTGATTCATACGTTTTACTTCCTGATTACAGTGTAGGGACGAGCAAAAACAACTGCATCCTAGTCCGGAATGCACTTTCTACTAGTACATCCATGGACCGAGGACTAGCTGGCACGGCTGCACGACGGTTTTTTGGACAGGTGCGCGGACAAGAGGCATTGTGGTCTGCTTATTTCTACAAATATCGGTGCTTAAATTTAGTGGAATGGACAAGAATTTCACCTGGTCAGTACACTGCATGGTTCAGTTCAGCATTCCAGCTGAGACCACAATTATAATTTGTTATTCTAGAATGAGAGAACCTAACCCTGGATGGTGGCAACAAGAAAAAACCAGAGTGAACTCCAGGAAATTTAAGCCTGCCGGGAGGCCCTTTGCTCAGAGAAGCCTTGCTTGTTTTTTCCTGATTTGTAAACCATCTCACAACTTTGTATTTTGCTGTGAACTAGTATATGTTTGTTATGTTCTATGAATCATTGAGATGTATAAAATTGCATAACTTATGCTTTTCAAGTTTTTTATGAAGACGAGTTTAATGTGAGTGTTCCACATGAGCGCTGGACTAGCGTGTGAACGTTTGGAATTTACATTGTGGCCTCAGTTAACTGCATGAACCACTGTAACAAGATACATAGTTGCTTATATGTCAGACCACAGATTGTTGATTGTTAGCTGGTCGATAGCCTAGTGTTGAAGCGAGCTAAGCCAATGTGTCGTGTTTTGCACAACTGCTTACAAGTGGGCCGGGGTAGCACCAACAGTGTTTACAAGTACTTATGTATATGCCAGCGCACGGTTCTCGAACGAGTGCTCTATTTCATCAAAACACACACTGCTCGTATGACAAACCGTGACAACTTATGTCTTACCATGCCATATTCATGAAAAAACTAGTGAGGACGCATCTGTTTCGGCAACAATTATGATGGTTCTCACATGATTCACGGGCACACAAAAGTAGCAACAGTTCCCATAGACGGATTCAAACAGAGTACTAGCCCCAGAGGGGTTGATAACAGGCAAGGTTCGGATAATTAGACACAATCCAAACTACTATTAAACACTAGCTGGGGCAACTATTTCATGCCTCGATCTAATTTGGGCTGGACACAAGACGGACCTTTCCATGAACATCATCGAGGACGTCAAGCAGCAGCTCAATCGTGTGAACCTTCATGAAGACAACCTTGTGGCCTTGCCACTGATAAACTTGTTTGTGGAGGCATGCCACATCATCTTCCTGCGTAAGCTTGACAAGATTAGTATGCCTCACAAACGAAGGAGTAGCTTTGAACTTCTTGTGCTTCAGTACACCCTGGACAACACGCCTAACAACAGTGAGGCTGGAATACAACTCTTCATTGGTATAACCGCAAATGGCTCCCAGGATCCAACAGCCTAAGAACTTTGTTTTCCCAGTGCGTATATTCAGGTCATCCGCCTCATAGCGTGTGACATGTACAACCACACAATCCTTGTCTGCATCAGGGTTCTAATTGAAACAGAAACAAATTATGAATTACTTTTCAATATAAGAAACACAAGTTATTTAAACCACTATGTATAGCATGGCATAGAAGCTAATAAAATTTTTCATTATTAATCACCACATACTTAGATGAAAAACCACAATCGAGATCGGCAAAGAAGAAAATCACCTTGGGTAGCTCAGCGGGGGGGGGGGGGACACATCCTCGAAGGGGGAAAACTGCTCCTGCAGTGCCACGGGGGTTGTAACCTCAAACGGGGCGTTGACCATCTCAGTAGTGGCCGTGAGCATATCTTGGGTCGGCTCGGTGGCTGCCTCCATATTCTTGGAGCTCTCTGTCTTGTGGGGATCAGCCTCCTGCGTCTGCTCCAATATCGGCAGATCTTTGCCTGGTTCTCCTTGGTCCTCATGAAACTGACGAATACTAGGAGACCACTGAAAGGAAAATACAATCGCAATGACAATGAAACAAAAAATAGAGTGAGGATCGGTTACTGCTTTGCAAAAGTTCTTTTTTTTCTCTGAACGAAAATATACCAACATCACGGATCCGCTTACCTTCCCTTCGTTGGGAGAGAAGAACAGTGGCAGACGCGAGTGTTGCCTTTCTTGAAGACGGTGAGGGAGAAGGGGATTCAACGCAGAGTGAAATGATGGTTGCTTCGTCTGTCAAACTTAGACTGCGGGGGGTGGGGTTTTGTGATACGACGTCTCGTTACTGCCGCCCTATGACCGGGGTGACTCTCCACCTGCATACTGCCTTCTAATTTAGTGGATGCCATTTGGGCCCGCGCGCTGCATCGCCCGCATGTCAGTGAACAAAAGTATAACGACATTCAGTAGAGGGAGACGTTTCAATGACCTAGGAGGAGCCAGAAGGGGTAGAGTGTCTCCACTATACTAGTAGTAATTGTTTTTGTGGGTAGCTGTAGAGTGTCTCCACTGTACTAGTAGTAATTGTTTCTCTGGGCCCAAGACAAAACAGCCCATCCACACTAGTAAATAGTAAAATCAATTCAAAAGCCCTATATTTACTGAATGAGAGGCGCTACCCACACCCAGCACACCGCCCCCAAAAAAACCTGGGTGCTCTTCTTCCTCCTTGCTCCCACCCACCTCATGTCAGCTCGCTCCACTCGTACCCCCAAATTCCTCACCTCACTCCTACAGAAAACCCCAGCCCCCTTCTTCCTCACTACTATAGAAAAAACCTCAGCTCCCCTTCTTCTTCACTCGCACTACAACTAGGCTCGTCATTCGTTACTCTGCTCAAATCCATGAGCGCGACGCGACGCCCTCGAGGAAAATGGAGTCAACTGACCCCAGCGCCAAGAAGATGAGGCTCCCGCCAGCGGCGACACCTATTGTAGATCCCGCACCCGGCAGCGTGTGGAGAAGCGGCGACCCCACCCCCACCGGATCCCAGGAACCCGTAGAATCTCGGGTGGACCGCATCAGCGATCTCCTGGACGCCGTCCTTGGGGAGATCATCTCGCTTCTCCCCACAAAGGATTGCTGTCGCACCCAAGTCCTCTCAATTCGATGGCACCCTCTATGGTGCGTCGTGCCCCTTAATCTCGATTGTCGTTAGCTATCTCTCTTCAATGATTTTGAAATCCCCAGAGCCATCATCTCCTCCCACCAGGGCTCCGTTCAAAGCCTCTGCATCTCGTCATGCTACCTGAGCAAGCATACCAAGCCCTGCATGGTGGACGCCTGGCTGAAATCCCCTGAATTCACAGAACTACAGTTGCTTGATTTCTACTCTTCCCCTGGAAATCACATACCACATACCGAACGCCATGAACTTCTGCCCTCAGCACCGATGTCCATCTCGTGGTTTTCCTCCTCTCTCCACACCGCCACCTTTGCGCTGTGCTACCTACCAGACAGTCTGGTACTAAACCTTCGACTCCCATTTCTCAAGAAACTTTCACTTGTGCGGGTTCCTATATCAGAGGCCTCATTGCACAACATCATCAACTCTAGTTGCCCTGCCCTGGAGTGCTTGGTGCTTGTTTGCACATTTAGAATCGGTTGTCTCCAAATAAAGTCGCCTAACCTTGTAAGAATTGGAATTTCTTTTGACGGAAGGCAACTCATCATCCAAGATGCCCCTTCACTTCAAAGGTTGATCCTTGATTGTAGTTATTCACTGTTGCAAATAACCGTCCTCTCTACGCCTAAACTGGAGACCTTGGGTGTAATACATGATCTCTGTGCTCATTTCAATATGGTGTTTGGCTCCACAGTTCTTCAGGTACTTTATATTATCATCTACACTTGTAACCATAAGCTGCATTTTAAATTTCTGCCCATAAGTTATATATCATCTTGGAGTACACATTTTGTACTAATATTATGTTCTATGCTCAATGAAGAGTTTCTCCATGGATGGCCTATCAATGGTGCTGGATTCTGTCAAGATCTTATATATCCAAATGAATAGTTTTGATCTGAACAAGATTATTGGCTTGCTGCAATGCTTTCCATGTCTGGAGAAGTTGTATATAAAAGTGATAATTTCACGCACATTGGAAGCCCGCATATAGTGTACTAGAATTAACCGTTCAGTTGTTGCTCTTTCGACACTCTTTTTTTTAGACCTTAACTGTTTTCAATCTTCATGTCTATTTAGGCAACAGGACGGGGTAAGAAAGTTATAACCAATCGGTGGATTCATAAGCATCAGGATTTTCTCACTTCTCATAAGATTCGATTGAAGACAATAATGATAGAACGATATGTAGCCAACCGTGCAAACACTAGATTTGTCACATTCTTCCTGCTGAATGCGAGGTTACTATTGTCCATCAGGCTTAAGTTTATCAGCAGCATGGTTTTGACGGATGGGTACGTCGAAGAGCAAAAAAAGGAGTTTCAGGTGGGCAAAAGAGCATCTGAAAGTGCCGGGCTTCTATTTACAACATATTGTGGTCATAATCCAGTAAATTTTACGACCCAGGATGTTCATTCTATGGACCCGACCGATCCATTTGACTGTGATTGCCGAAAACAGTGCTAGAGTTAGATGTTGTTGCCCTTTCAACCTGGGTTTTTTTGTAAACCTGATGAACAATTAACCCTCATGCTTTTGTACAGTTTGTAGCATGGAGTTAGATGTTCCTGCCCTTTTCAACTCGGCTGTTACTGTCTTATTTTCTTTGAAACAAGGCATGGCTTGGCATTCGTTTAATTTAGAGTGAAATATTGTAACAAATCCCAACCAACGGAAATAACATCACTCTCGCTGGCTGCTTGAGCTCACTGTGCATTACAGAAGCCAAGGGATTAGCCCCCACCAGCACCCACAAACTTATTTCGAACTAGCACATCAAATGGGCTGTAGATTTTCATAGGAATGGCTGCATGACCATGACAGATTTGGATTCTGACATTTGGGACCCATGAGGAAATGGCCTATCCAAGGTGGTGTCGACTTACTAGCCAGTCAACAAACGATTCTTCCTACCAGCCGTTGGATTGACATCCAACATCTGTCGTGTATCTTCTATCTCTTATCTTCTTCCTCCAGCCGCCCAAACCGAACCACCCCGTCGACTCCGCCTGCCCCCGCATCCCATGGCTGGTGCGCCTCCGCCGCCCTACCATACATACCCTCCAACGTTGGCCAGTCCCTCCCTCTATTCCCCCACACGTCCTGTTATTCTCCGGCGATGTCAGCCCCAACACGCACCCGCACCCGAACCAGTCAACCCTCGTACTCCCCTACGCCTGCGACTGGACGGGCGCATCTTCCACGGCTCATGTTCGTTATGTCCGAGGCCTCGCCTCGTCCTCCGCCTTGCGGCCTTGGTTCGCTCGCTGTGCGCGGTGCATCGCCCTCTTGCATTGTCAACGTCATCAACAACCGAGAGGAACAAGGAGATGACTGTACGTGGAGAGGATGAAAGTAGGGACCCACCAGCGTCGTGGCAGTACGCAATCAAGTGCCTATATATTAAAAGCCCAAAAATATGGTTCCTCCTAATGGTTGGACATCTGGGGCTCACGCCATTGTCAACGTAGTCAATAAACGAGAGAATTACACTACGAGCGGCTCACACCAGGGACCCAGCAGGTCGCGCAGTTTTTTTTTTTGAGGAACAACCAGTTGTTATTTATACTAGTTTTAGCAACGGATCAGGGTAACAACGGGGCTGTGCGGGGGCTGTGGCCCGTCTAGCCAGGGTTTTATCTATGTTTACCACATCATGAGCCCAGTTGTGATTTTTTCCTGCTGAAAATGTCTAGCCCAGTTCTATTTTTTTATAGAAATATCCAAACAAGGCCTACTTGCTTTATCGGCCCTGCTGGGCTGCAAATCTTTCAAGACGAGGAGAGTTCCATTCTGTTTGCCCAGAAATGGCCTGTACATTTTTAAAACACATCAAACCGTGAATTAGTTTCAATTTTTTTCATTACAAGATTTTAAATTCCATTGATTTTCATGCATGGACAATTATTTGGATTTTATATTTATATAAATTATTTTTCAAAATAGTTTGAACGTGGATCGATATTTCTGGATTAAAAACAGTTGACCGCACCGAAATATGTAAAATTTTGTATACTTTTTAACCGTGGCCACAATATGGGGTGTAATGGTAACAAAAAGATGGGCTCCAAAATATTTCTTAAGGATTAGCAAATGGGTTGTACATTATTAGAAATAATGGCAGATGGGCTGTATGTTGTTTTCCACAGATTTGAGGCTGACTTGTGTGCCTACTACAGGTTGACGCGTATGCTTTCATAAAAAAAGGTTGACGCACACGCAACGCCCTGTCAACTTAGTCAACACACGAGAGCAGTGACTGTTGGATGTCCATCCAACGACTGTTGTGCTTCTTCAATCTTTGCTCTTCATGCTCCAGCCGCTCAAACAAGCACCGGCAGGACTGCCTGCTCCCTCCTCCTGCGGCCGGCTATGCTGCCGCGCAGGCCTCACAGCCCCACCGAACTCCCATCGCTGGCCTAGCCATCCCTCTACTCACCCACACCTGCTGTTATTCTCCGGGGACTGCAGACGAACCAGTAAACCCTCGTACTTCTCCGCGTGGGAAAAAACTGCTGAGTATTCCCTGGCTCCATGTCGTTCCCTTCCTAGGCCTCGCCGTCGTCCACCGCCCTAGTGCTCTCGGCGCGGCCTGGTCAACGTGGTCAATGAATGACATCCATCGGAAGTGGACTGTACGTGGATAGGCTGACAGCTGGGTCCACGGCCGCACGCAAGGAAATGCCTCCTTATTACGCGCAAAATAATGATTCCTCCACCTTACAGCTAGGACCCATAGGAAGGGCCTCTGTATTTCGCGAAAAAATGTTCCCCCCGCTGACAGTTTGGACCCACCAGCTATATCTTTGCACACAAGGAAGTGCCTCCTTATTACACCCAAAAAAATGAATACCCCCTGCTAGCTGGGACCCACCATATTGTTGGCTGACTTGTGGGCCTACTAAGTGCCTCCTTATTACACCCAAAAAAATGAATACCCCCTGCTAGCTGGGACCCACCATATTGTTGGGCTGACTTGTGGGCCTACTAAGTTGACGGGGACGGAGAGCTTTGTCAACTTAGTCAATACTCCAGTGACCGTATGATTTCCATCCAACGGCCATAGTGTTTCTTCAACCTCTGGTCTTCTTGCTCCAGCCGCCCAAAGCAGCGCTAGTCGTGCTGCCTGCTCCTGCCTCCCGTGGCTGGCTGTGCTACCGCGGAGGCCTCACCGCCCCCATACTACTCCCACCACTGGCCAGGCCATCCCTCCGCTCACCCACACCCCCTGTTATTATGCGGCGACGATAGCCTCACACCGCAGGTGAACCAGTGAACCCTCGTACTCCTCTCCGCATGGGCATCCACTGCCACGTCTTCCCCAGCTCCGCGTCGTCCCCTTCCTAGGCCTCGCCGTCGTCCACCGTCGTGGTGCTCTCAGCGCGGCATGGTCAACATGGTCAAGGAACGACTTCCATCGGACATGGAGTGTACGTGGAGAGGCTGACAACTGGGTCCACGGCCGCAGCAAGGAAGTGCCTCCTTATTACGCGGAAAATAATGATACCTCCACCTGACAGCAGAGACCCACTGGACGGGCCATTGTATTTCGCAAAAAAAACGTTTCCCCCCTGACTGCTGGGACCCACCAGCTACATCTTCACATGCAAGGAAGTGCGTCCGGGCAAAAACAATGATTTGCCCCCCTCACTACTAGGACCCACCAGCTACATCTTCGCACGCAAGGAAGTGCCTGACAGTCAAGACACACCTGGTTGAAGCGTACGTAGCGTTGTCATTCTGGTCGCGAACGTGTACGTACATACTGGTGGATGTAGAGGCGCACACGTGTCGTAGTAGAGGCACGCACGTGTCGTAGTAGAGGCGCGCACGTAGCATGTACACGTACGTACATCAGCCAGTGTGCAAGAAAGAAAATACGACCATGTATGCGTACATACGGGCGGGGTCTCGAATGCCTCACTACAAAAAAAATACACTTCTGTGATGATACATGTTTGTCACAGTAGGTCGCGTTTTTTGTCATGCATGTACATCCATGACAAATTTATGACAGAATCGAGATAGTCATACCTGTGTTGTCGTAGAAGTGTTCGACGATATTACCAAAATTATCATCACGAAAGTGTCCACTTCCATGACGATAAATCGCGCGTCATAGAAGTGCTTTCGTCAAGGGTGACCGACACGTGGCATCCACCGTAACGGAACGCTGTTAAGCTATCGGGTCGGGTTTTGGATCCGATAACCCATTAACAGCCCCGACCAATGGGGATTTTCCACGTGTAAAATCATCATTGGCTGGAGGAAACACGTGTCGGCTCATCGTTGGGACAGATGTCATCCACTCATTGGACGGAAGGCGCCTATGATACGTCGACACGTGGCACGGCCCAACAGAGGCCCATTCCTGTGAAAAGGCCGGCCCATTTGACTTGGTCAAAATGTGGCGGGCCGGCCCATGGAAAGCCTGTTAACGGCCTGTTCGCATATAGCCCATTTACAGCCCGCTAACCCAAGGCCCGTTACGCCCTATCCGAATTAGGCCCAGTAGCGTCATCTGGGCCACCCAATATGATTCCAGCCCGTTTTCACTTCTGGCCCATGTATGGCCCATGACGTCTTTCGGCCCATATGAGGCCCTATGTAACTCTTGGCCTATTAACGGCCCGTGGTGAAACTGGCCCGTAATGAACAGTGTATCACTTTACACCCATTAACGGCCCGTGGTGAAACTGGCCCGTAATGAACAGTGTATCACTTTACACCCATTAACGGCCCGTGGTGAAACTGGCCCGTAATGAACAGTGTATCACTTTATACCCATTAACGGCCCGTTATTCCGTTGGGCCGTTTCCAGCCCATGTTATCTTTCGGCCTTCTCGGAGCCCATTTATTCTTGGGCTCATTTCCAGCATTCGTTTACTTACGGCCCGTTACTGTCATTTTCTGCTTGTGGGCCAAATTCAGCACGTGGTTACAGTCGCCCCATTTGTTGTTTGTTAATACATTGGGCCGTTTTCATAGCGTTATGAAATACGACCTATTGATGGCCCGTTATGGTCGGCCCATGAACGGATGATTCCAACTCTAGCCCGTTTACGGCCATAATGCGGCCTGTTATTGGCCCATGTTATCATACTGCCCGTATAAGGCCCATTGATGATACGGCCCGTAGAAAGCCCATTGTTTCTACGGCCCTTAGAAGGCCCATTGTTTCTACGGCCCGTAGAAGGCCCACTGTTTCTACGTCCCATAGGAGGCCTAGTGTCACTACAGTAAATATTAGCCCATGGTTATTGTAGCCTAGTTTTAAAAAATAGGTTATTGCAGCCACTAGCAAACCGCGGAAAAAGAACTGCAATGACTACAAGCAAACAAATAAACAAGACAACAAGGAAATAAATAAGCAAGCAACTTACGCTAGGCTATCACGGCTATCACATATTACATCCACTGGGCATCAAAGTTCGCCACCAGTGCAAATAAACGCGCCGACAAAAGAATATACAAAACTGAGAGCACTTCAGAAGGCACTAGGCCTGGCCAGGAAGGGCCCCCCAAACAGCTGAAGAAGCTGAGTAGACCTCAGTTGTGTCAACGATAGATGCATCAACACTAGATTTAAGGCTTGATGGTGCGCACGGCAGTCCTCTGACATCTTCATTGCATCTTTGACTTCAAGTCGGAGCTGAGCTGAAGCAAGCCTTTCCGCTTTAAGTTGAGACTGAAGAAGTCGAACTGATTGAGGCAGCGACTGCACAGAGGTTGTCTCACACCTGCTGGTGAGTAGCTTCAACTCACTGTCTTCATCAAGACAGGACCTTGGGGTCATCTCGCTGTCCACAAGATGGTTTGGCTCACTATCTTCCCTAAAGTTCTGCCTGGCGTAAGAGATACGACTCTGAAAGAGAAACAAGGAGACACGTAACAGGTTTCACAATTATATAAGCAAATAAATGGATCTGTTCTGCATAAGGAACATGTTTTTACAACTACAATTTGAAACTGGTAGTTGTTGCAAACATCCAATCAGATGTAAACAGCAAAGCAAACAGCAGTGGAGGAAATGATGCCTATCCAAATCTATACTAGAACAAAGTTTGAAGGCTTGAGAAGGATGAACTTACATTACATGTTAACACGGGCTGGACAAAGCCCTTCTCCATGTTGATGGAAGGATAATTCAATAAATTCCCCAAAGAAAATTCTTTATAAGCGTTGCCATTATTCTACATTTTGCAAAGAGTAAATATAGATCAAATAATATTGGAAGAAACAGAGGATAATGAAGCTCAGGTGCAGACTGATGATACATAATCAAATAGCAATTAATTAAGTACAGCGTTACAAGGCAAAAGGGAGAGAGGTACTGACGAGAGCAATGCAGAGCCCATTATTGTTTTGAGATCGTATGATCCTTTGAGCAAGGAGATTCATCTGAAATTACTTTTCATACAAGAGAGAAGGTAAGGCACAAGCAGAAATTTAGGAGTTCAAATTTTGAATTGATATCATAGACAGTACCTGACGCTGGGCTCCCAGCAGTTCTAATAGGGGTTTGGCCACTGGAGTAGGGGTAAAGTGTGGTACAGTTGGGCCTGTGTTTTCTGTGGCTGCTGATCTATCTGATTTAACAGGTATCACTACCTTTTCCAAATACATAGTTTGTACTCCTTGAGGATCTGCACTCACCCTCTTCCTTTTGGACATCTATTACGAAAGAACAACATTTGACTGGAAAAACATAGTGTGACGACACATGGAATAGGTACAGAAAATGGATAGGTATGGCATATAATCATATATGATGCTTAAACTAAGCAGATGGTGTAACAAAGTAGAAGTAATGCAAGAGGTCAGATGCAAAATATGTGCGACCAATACAACTTTGCAAAGCTAGAGCAAGCACCTTGATGGGTGAATAAGATAGGCCATCCTCCACCATGCCAAGTTTGTTAGCCAGTGGATCGTTCCGCAATATTCCTCTCGTGCGCCCATTCTCATATTCATTTTGATAATGTTCAATATCTGACATGCATGAAAACATAAAAACAAGTGAGATTTTCTTTGTAATGCAGAAGTGATTCTAATCCAATACTGCCTCCCTGTAAACCCCTTTGTGCTATCTCTGTAATTCTTTTAAAAGATGCCATGCATGCTGTAATTTGTTGTGTGCATTAATATAATGTGGCCTACTACTCAAAATATGAGAGCTCCAGAAGTGATGACACTTCGCAGATGATAGCTTCAACATATAGTAAAGAAGAACAAGTCGACCTGACCTGACAGATTCAAAATATACTAAGGGAGAACAACTCGACCTGACCAGTCGACCGCAAGAGAAGAGTATCATCTTAAAGAAGAGCAGAAGAGCAAGCAGATTGAAGATATTACAAGTCTTTCAATACAATGTCGGTTGGCCACCCATGATGAACCAGAGCGCACAGAGAAATACTATTCTTTCCGGTCTCTCCATATGTGGCTCACATGCATTTCGAAACTAAAGTAGGAACATTTAGCTCACCAATTAAACATCTCTCAGTTTTACTAATATCAGCAATAATATCAGATATGAATTTGTACAACTAAGCTTGTTTAGCTCGATGGGTGGAGCAGTGCTATTACGACACGAACCACGTAGGCTTATTGTGGTCATCATAAAATGGGGAAAACATAAGCATGATGAGTACAGTGTTGACCGTGGCAGTGGGATGGCAGATCTGAAGCTGCAAACCGCGCAAAGGGTAGTTAGCAACCGATGTTTGCTTTGAAATAACAACTAAGATTTGGTATGGACAAGAAAGTACGGTCAACAAGTGACAAAGAAATGCAATTATGCTGTCTCTCTATATGTCGCGACATGCATTTGGAAACTCAAGTGGGACCTTTAGCTAACCAATTAAATGTGTCGGTTAACTAATATCAGTATCATATCACAATCATATTTGAACAACTAAGCTTTCGAATTCTGAGTGTTGTGTTGTTTAGCTTGAAGGGTGGAGTAATGCCAGTACGACAGAAAGCACCTACGCAGATCATAGTAGAGTAGATAAAAGGGGAAAACCCTAAGCATCAAGAGAAAAATCAGGAAAGTGAAACTAGCTGGACCAGTGGGTGGCGCACATGCTTTTCGAAACGAATATAGGAACATTAGGTGACCAATTAAACGTTCTCTGTTTTAGTGATATGAGCATCATATCAGATTCGTATTTCAACACGTAAGCTTTGGGTTGAGGTCTTGAGGAGCAGTGCTAGCACGACACGAAGCACCTACGATGATGGTAGTGAATATAAAGGGGGGAAACCATAAGCTTTACGAGTATAGTGCCCGTGCCATGGCGGATCTGAAGGTGCAAACCGGACAAAGCTACTTCGCAACCAATGTTTGCTTTCAACTAGCCACTACGATTTGGTACGGACAAGAAAAGTACAGTAAACAAATTACGATCTATTTTCCGGGTGAGATCAATAACTTAAGCACATATGGAAGAGTACCACCTCTCTTGCGACGCCGTGTAGGCCTATGCTGATACGTTGAGGGTGCTGCGGGTGCGATGGCTGTCGGCGGCGGGGAAGAAGACTTTAGACGGCAGACGGCCGGGTCGGGGGATATATCCTGTTGCCGTGGACGAGGCGGTCGTAGGAGCGGCAACGGCAAGGTGGACGACGGCGCCGATGAAGCGAGAGGAGGCGATGAAAGGATCCTGGTCCAGCGCCGTGGATGAGAGACGTCCATCTCTTGCAGTGGACGACGGGGTAGGGGTAGCGGCTCCGGCAAGGTGGAGGATGGGGTGGCGGACGGAGGAGGCTGGCCGCAGTGCGGAGGTTGTCGTGCCGCCGACGGTGTATGAATGGGGAAATGGAGGGGAGGGGGGATCTCAAACTTTGGGACGCGCTTCTCTGAAATGGGGGAAAGTTACGAACTTATCCCCCGTTTAAAATTTCGGACATCGCGTCGGTTGGGGATAGGACGGTAATCTCGCATCTCCCAAATATTTGCCGGTAACTATTTCGGGCGAGGAGAGGGTGTTTTGCCGCCCACGGTTGGCGCCCACGGTGTATGAACGGGGCTGACAGGTAGGGCGGTTGTGTCACGTCTGATGGAAGTTACACATCTGCCCCTATTTAAAATATTAGCCTACATCGATTTCGGACGAGGAGAGTTTGTTTTGCCGCCCACCGTGTATGAATGGGGAAATGGAGGAAGAGACACATGTCTTTCGGACGAGCTTGAATCAAATGTGTTTTGCCGCCCACGTTTGGCGCCCACCGTGTCTGAATGGGCTCAGAGGCCGTCGTGTCACGTCTGATTGAAGTTACTAGTCTACCCCTATCGACAGCAGTGTAAATCCGGTCGATAAGGATGTACTCAGTGTCAGGGGTAGACAGTAATTTCCATCTCGCAAACACTTGCTTCGGGCAGCCCACAAATTATAGTGGGTGTTTAGCCGCTTCGTTCAAAACTTGGGAGAATTAGCATTCACGTTTGCCCTGGGACCTGGCAAACTAAATTCAAATCCAATTTGTATTCGATTACGAATATCCACAGATAATTATACGTTTTGTTATTTATTTCTTCAACACCACAACAAAGATTTATTCCACCTTTATATATGATTATGATTTAGAAATGCCGTGATCTTCGAATTCAGTAGGTTGGATACACTCTGATTCAAACAGTTATTTCATCCAATACAATATGCTCACACGAAAAACAGTTCACCTTATGTCAATCATACAAGTACTGAGGATTACCTCGCCTAAAAAATTCGGATCATTACAACACATGGACAACATGGAATTCCGGACAACATAGGGGGTCTTGCAACATAATCCATTCAGAGACATGACACAACATGCAAGTACAATAATCTAATGACAATTTCAACTGGTATCTAAAGAAGAACAGGGATTACCTTGGGCTTCAGATAGCAGAAACAGCAGGACCTCCTCCGTCTTCAAATGCAACATTCTTACTTCCTCCAATTCTTGGGTTGCTTGCATAATGCGTGCCGCTAATTCCGTAATTTCCAGCCTCAAGATAAAGATTACCTCATTCATGGCAGCCACACCATCTCTTTCTGCCTCTAGTAGAGCCTCAAGCACTATAATATCTGTGCTCAGACTGCTCTCCGGCGGTGTTGCCTCTGAACTGCTACCATCTGGTAACATGGATGGCGCACTGCTTCCACAAATAGATTCTGGGGTTGTACATTGTGTCCTAGTGTGAACGGCATCCTGAAAGGTTTCCGCTGGACATAAGTAAGAGATAGTTATCGTATGATCCAGGCAGTAAGCTTACATGGTAAACGACGGACGAATTATTGCCGAGCATGGCAAACTATATTTGAATGGTTCGAAGCAGCATCAGCCGAAAAGAAATTAAAATGGTAAGATGAAACTAGGGATGTAAGTGGCAAATAAACGACATCCGCCAGTCCCATCTAGTTAGTTTTTGCTACCTCCCTAGTTCATTTTCCTCAAAAAACAAAAACTCTTCTGAACTATCATACCACTAGTGGACTTTAATCGGGATTAAACGGGACCCAGTTGACATCCCTAGTTGAAAGGGAGTGTACAACCGCTATATTTAAGTTGCCAAGGCATCTAAGCAGTTGAAATAATCTGAGAAAGCACTTAACAGTGTGGCCTCATATAAACTACGAAGACAGTCTTGTGATGAAGTTGAGAGGAAAAGTTAAGGACTCAAATGAAATAGGCATGCATTTCTTTACGATAGTACAGCAGGCACTGCTGACATATTGGCCAACTCAGGTATAGCGTAACAACAAACAAGCATTCGAATCAAGCAATACAGCAAAGCAGACAACTGAACTATTTGTAATTCGGTAGGATTACACGTTGAGGGCACAAGCCAAGAAAGCAGCCCACTCGCATTACATTTCACATGTACTAAAACACATTGGCTTACCATATGTTGCTGTGAAGCCTAGCTGCTGTTGCAATGTTCTTTGAAAATATCGTCAGCATCCCGTGGTTGCAAATCTAGTTGTTGTAGTTTATTCTGCACCATCTATTTAGGTAAAATTAATTTTAATCGCATGCACTGGTCCGAATTGATCATCAATGGTTCATCAAAACTAATGAAAGAAGGGTGTGTGCATACACGACAATATATCTGCTTCCCTCTATTTTTATGCTTGTTCGAGGTGCCGGCCCCAAAAGAACAAATATTTTGCTTGATGGGGTTGGCAGCTCCATAATTAATAGAAGCATCAAATTAGTCATGCAACTTGGGAAGATCAAGAACACACAAACAAGTAATGAACAGAGGCTCGGAGCAGTGATGTAATAGCTAGCATCAGAAAATGTAGGGTAAAACGAACAAAAAGCAGCGGAACCACATGCTAGTTTGCTGATGTGTAATTAAGCATAGAGAACATTAACCAGTCTGATGGAACCAACAGGTGGCATCAGAACAAAACTAAAGCATATTAACTATACTAGTATGTATGCACGTGCAATGCACGTCTTAAAAGAATGGAGTGATTTTGGAGTGTGACTCGAAAAAAGTATAATGGAGTGATTTTGATAAATGGAATTCCACCCACAATTGTTTTTAATATTCACACAAAAAACTGTACATTCACATCTAAAATACTGGAGGTTCATTAAAAAACTGTATGTTACTCTATTATTTTTTCTTCCCATTCTCCTCCCAAACCTTCTTATCTGGGCTCAAGTCGTCATGCGCTCAAGCAGTAATATAGCCCATGAGGCATCGCATATGGGCCTTTTTTTCCTGGAAGGGCCACGTGAATATTCTAGAACACAGCAGAGGCAACAACAGTCTACTGTTCATGGCGAATCCGGCTGATCTTAGCCCTTGGATTTTGGAGACCAACGGTTATGATTGATGCTCTGGATCCATCTCAAAACTGGTACACTATATAGTAGTACAGATATAGATATAGATGTGCACTGGTATGTAATTTAGCACATGTAACATGTTCACTGCCAGAAGTATGGCCCTACAGGTGCAAGCAGAATAACGCGTCTCATGAAAAACTGAATGATGCCCTGAAGAAATTCAAAGGTGCGGTGCTTATGCTAGGAAAGTGAACGTAGGCGCCGGCCGTTGGATGATAGTACCTGATTCTCGGCGGCGTATGGGTATCGTTGTCATACTTGATAGCTAAGGATCGTCGATGGTGCTCGTGTTGCGGTTGAGTTTGGGCCGGCTGTCGCCGTCGCTGAAGCGGCTCCGGTGCTACGGTTGCGGCGCCTGTCGACATACAAGAAAGCTCATCTGTGGTAAGTGAACAGTTGCACGATAAAGAGAAAAACCGAAGGAGTACAAATCGAAATAACCTGATGAGGCTGCGGCGTCGGTAAAGCAGGGCCGGTGGAGTTGAATATGGCGTCCGTGGAGCGGGTCCGGTGCAGTGGACGAAGGCTTCGGCGGGCGCGTTGTACAGTGCTTTCGGTGAGGCGGATCTGTTGCCGAGGACGAGGGCTTGTATGAAGGGCCAGCGAAGGGGCGGACGAGGGAGTCAGTGAAGGGCCTACGCTGTGGTGGACGAGGGCGCCGGTTAAGCAGATCCGGTGCGGTGGACCATGATGGCGGTCAAGGAGATCTGGAGCGGTGGACAAGCCAGTCGCTGAAGCGGCTCCGGTGAAGTGGTGAGTTGGCAGTTGGGGGTTCCAAGGTGCGGAAGGTAGATCCGGCGGGGTGTGAGGTCCACCGCTGCGGCGGAGGACTAGATTCGGCGGCTTGCCGTGGTTGGGGGGTCGGGGAGGGGAAGGGGAGGGGCTCTGGGGAAGAATGTTGGGGGCAAAGAGGGGAAAACAATGGAGTTACCAAAGCAGCCCTTTTCCGTTCATGTGGCAGGGGTAAAACAGGAATATCGCAGGGCTAAACTTTCGGGCGCGTGATATTTCGATGTGAGCGGGAAGTTTGAAAGCTTTTGGCGCCTAAAATTATAAGTATTCTGCTCTCGTACGGCCGACTATGATATCATGGCCGACAATTTGTTTGTTTTGCACGCAAAAAAAGTGCAAGTTTTGAAAATCAATGTCTCCAACTCGAAACTTAGATTGTCCATTCAATTCAAATATGGATCATTGAGCTACTACAAGCAAATACCATCATACGGTCCAATTCAAATGAAATTCCAAATGTGTTTATCCTAAATATGATGACAAAAGCAAAAATGTGTATGTGTATGAATAAAGTGAATGATTATAAAGTTTGAACATGCCCGTATGTGTATATCTCTAGGTTTGATATATGAATTTGAAATCACGAAATTCCGGCTTAAAAAATGTACCTCCGTTTAAATGAATTACAAAAGCTAATGATGGAGTCGAATTCCAAAATTCCAATCTTAGGTTTGTAATTCTGGTACATCAAGGTATATCACGCATGTTCAAAAGTATCGTTATCTCATAGTACAAACTGTGAAACAAATTGATCAACCATGAGTGCACAATATCTCAATTACGCTAAAGTCCCTCAAATATAGACACCTCACTCTTTATCTGAAGTCACCCCCCCACCACCACCACCACACACACACACACATAGAGAAGTCGTTCTCTCCCCCAGACACCAACACACGAGCACATTAACACCCCTCTCTCTTGTAAAGTCCGGACCCCAACATAGGTCTCTATCACTTTGTCTCCCGGGCATGCACACATCTCTTCCCTCACTCTCTAGGTCTCCCGCTATCTCTCTTACCCAAGCACACGCACTATGTAGAGTGTATATTTCCCATACACACAAAACGTCGCCCCCAAACGTCTATCTCCCTAGTTATGTGGTTCTCGCGCACTCACCTCACACACCACCCCCACTGCAAACAAGCACACTTTGTCTCCTTGTGCACCACTCTCCTCTTTCTATCTCTCCCACATGCGGACCCGCCCCAGCTCCTTCCCTGTATACATATATGTCGTGACTCTTTGCATAGCTCCCTAATGTATAATCGTTCTCGATTTCGCACATTGTTCTCTACACCATCTATTCTAGATCTCTCATGAAGTCCCTATCACACACACGATGACTCGCTTCCCCTGCGTCTCCGTTCATAGGCCAATTTCGGACAACATCAACATTGTCTCCCTATCTATACGCCATTTATGGACACAAACGACCCCTCTCGCCCCTCTCTTCCTCTCTCTCTCTCTCTCTCTCTCTCTCTCTCTCTCTCTCTCTCTCTCTCTCGTCGCTCTCTCTCTTTCTCTCGCTCTCACACCCCTCTCCCACACACACACTCGATGTCTCTTCCAAATAGTCTGCTCCCCCACCCGCACCCGTGCTATCTCGCTACTACACATGTCACACCATTCCCCCTTCCCTTATACTAGGTTTACATCATCAGTGGTCTCTCTACTCCACATACACTCTCTCCCTGTCACACACAAACGCGTGCACAAACACACACAGACACGCACAAACACCCATTTATTTGGATCCTCATCTCTTCCCATGTCCGCATGTGTATCTCACACACTCACTCTCTAATTATGTATATGTGTCTCCATGTTACACAACACAAAGCCCCATGTACATGTCTCTCTCTATCCTCCACACACATAGACACAAAGAATCTGTTATCATTGCCTCAGTCTCTAACATATCGCACATGCACACTGTCTCTCTCTCTCTCTCTCTCTCTCGCAAACACGCTCAACAAGGGTTTCCCCGTGAATAACTTACCGTCTACTCATCAACAGTCGTGGCAGTACGGCGAACACGAGACGTGAAAAAGAATAAATCTACACGTGCTTAGACCACCTAGTAGGACTAGAGCAAGCCAAAAAGCGCGCCGCCGTCACCCCCTCCTTGTCGGCGACGGGAAAATCTTTGTTTTACACAGTCGAGAAGTCATTGTGCTAAGGCCCCACATGCCGAGGCGTTGAATAGAATGTAGATGCTAGTTTACGGAAGCAAGTATCGATAATACGTTTGTATCTCCATACTTATATTTCTTCTTTTATAAAAAACCGAGTTGGTGATGATGGTACGTGTGCCATCTTGCAATATAGACCGTCTGATCTATATCTGACGGATGGAAATTAAACTAAAAGATACCCGCACCCCTCTCCACATTTGCAGACAAGGCCTTCCCTCGTTCATCCTTATCTCCAACAAACCTCATTGTTGAGCAATTAAGAAAGGAAGCCTCTGGAACAAACTGGCCTAGTGGCCGCTGCCGGCGTCGTCAATCCCCATGCCTCCGCTCAGTCCGACCACCAACCACCACCACACCCAACTCCTCTTCACCTTATCTCATATTTCTCGAGATATCATTAGTTTTTACACATGGGATTACTCCCGCAAGGGTCAATCACAACAAGTGTTTTTATAAAAAAATGCATCTTGATGTTCCGTTAATGCACGGATCTTGCTAGTACTCCTACACAAGACTAAGTTGGTGATGCTGGTGTGTCTGCCATCCGTCGTTTCTGACCATTAGATCTACATCTAACGATTGTGAGGTAAGTTGTTGCCTTTTCTCACCAACATCCCACTTGTCTACCAATTTGCAGAAAAACCCATAATTAGTATCTTAAAACCAACCACATCCCTCCCTGACCTCACCAAAACAGCCCAAGGAATATATTATAATTGAAACATAATATACATATGTATATCAAAATTAGGGTGTTTTGTACCAAGTTTGTGAATAAGTATTATTCTAATTATGATTCGTTGCAACGGACATGAACATTGCTAGTATTTCCAACCATGTATTTTTTTCTAGTATTCCATAGTTTCGAGTTTTCCATCAAGATATTAGTCACTCATGGTTGATATTTACTTTCAATCATGTACACATATGCACTATGTAACTAGCCTTGCTTATTGGCTTCCAAAGCTTAACTTTCACTCCTACTTACAATATGTAGAGTATTTAACAAAAAACTACCACTTTCAACCAGCCCTAGGAAGAATCTATTGTACAAAAAATAGCAAAAACATACCCAAAATTTCTTAATCCACGCCAAAAACTTCTAGTACTACCTAGTACTCCTACCGATTAGGTTCGTTTAAACCCATTTATGACTGGGTTGGCCCACACGTCCGTGCTGACGAGGCAGCTTAAACCAACACATTTTGTTTGACCGTTGACACGAGGGACCCACATCTGACCTTCTATCCTGTTATTCCCCTCAAATCATTATTTTTCCTGAACATTACTTCAAACAGTACTGATGCGTGTTCGTCGGTGGCGCCGGTGATGAGCGAGTTGGCCGCCGCTCCGCCGGACGGGCCGGACGCCGCGCTGGCCTCCGCACGGGTTGGCAGGCTGGCCCGAGCGTGACTCACGAGCGAGCAAGCCGCCGCGCTGGCCTTCGCTCGAGCCAGATGGCTGGCCTGAGCGCGGCGCGCGCGAGCAAGCCGCCGCGCTGCCGTGCCAATCTAGCTAGCAAACCTTGCAGACAAGCAGCTGGACGGAGCTATCTTGGCTAGCTAGCGGCCGCGAGCGCCGGACGGAGCTGGCATCCGGGCTGCCGCAACATGGGCTCCGCACCGCCGGCGGTTTTGACCTCGCCTTCTGCCGGCGGCGGTAGCTGCGTCCCATGGCCGAGGATGACTAGGTGGACGGGCCGGAGGTAGGAGGTCACTCGAGGATTTTGGTTGGTAAGAGCATGTACAATGGTTGATAAGGTAGTCTTATCTTAAGTCTGCCACGTATGCAAGTGGTAGTAGTTTCTTGGCATTTTAGTGGTTTCTTGCATTATTAGGGGTTTCTTGTAAGGAACAATGTACGTACTACTAGCGACAAAAGGCGATTCTAGGTTGCGTTGTACTCCAACGAGTACTACTAGTGGTCGCGGGAGTGTATACCTCGTTTTGTGGGTTCGATCCCGGCCGAACGCACGGCGGCCTTTTTAAAAAAATAGTACTAGTACTACACTTCGCTGCGAGCCAATATTTTACACGGGTAGTTTGAGTTTTGAAGTCAAACGGACGTGCGGCCCCACAATCTGGGTGCACTGGACAGCCTAGCCACGTGAACGGGTTTTCCTTCCCAGCATCCCGTGGCTCGCGTGCTCGCCCTAGCCGCACCTCGCTTGCAGCTTCCTCATCAGCTAGTAGTAGCATATTTAAACTAGCGCCTCCCAATTAAGCCCGAGGAGCCGGAAAAGCCTGGCGGGGCATTGGGAACTGTGCAATATGGCTCTGTACTCTATGTAAAGTGTGTACTACTAGTACTCTGTAGCTTGTGGCATTGCACGCATGGACTTCACTCCATTATCGGCTCTACTATAAAAGAAATTCCTCTTGACGTGTTTTTTTTGAAACGGAGGCAAAAGCTTTGCTTCATCTCATTCATAAAGAAGGAACTACTAACAAAGTTCGACGAGATCCATTACACCTCCACAAATGGAAGCGAAAAGCCTAGTCTCGCTGTATCAAATAACTCAAATGTTCTGCCCCCGCAGACCGCAGTAACCGTCGCTGATAAACAGGCTACTAGTGTGTGCGTGAGAGGAGCGGCTGAGTAGGCCAGCTACTCCTACGTGAGAGGAGCGGCTGAATATAGCACCGAGAGTACCCACTAGGCCACTACGCAGGTGTACTTCCCCTGCATTGATAGTACAACGATGGTTCTACAGAACAGTAGTACCCTCCACTTCCAACTGTAGCTCCTTGGCCCTGAGATTCAAGAGTTCAAAACTGGTGCACTATACTAGACTAGACTAGACTAGAAGTACAGTACATCGCACTAATACTCGTAGTTGAGAAAAGTAGTACTGGTACTGCTACAGTACGAGTACGTACTCCTCCGTCACATAATGTAAGACGTTTTTTGACACTAGTTGGCGTGTACAAAAAATGGCAAAAACATACCCAAAATTTCTTAATCCACGCCAAAAACTACTACCTAGTGCCAAAAATTTCTTACTAGTGCTATTATTTACAGTATAATGCAATCCCATAACGTTCCATAATGCTAGTACTAGTAGTAAATAATAGCCTCACCCCTTCGCTGAGGAACGATCTACAGTTGGAAGGGACGAGGCCCTGCGGTTACTACGCTCTTATCTCCTCCTCGCCAGTTCCCCTCCCCCCGAAGAGAAGGCAGTTCGTCGCTGCTCCCATGGATTCGCCAGGCGGTTCTCCTCCTCGTCGGGGCTGGGAGACCTTGGACGACGATCCTCTGGGAGAAATCGCACGCCGCTCCGACGTCCTCACCGCCGCAAGACTCGGTGCTTCCTGCACCAACTTTTTCAAGACGCTGCTTAAACAGGTTTGGGAAAAGGCCATGCTTGTTGGTCTTCCATGCGTCCTCGAGGAGAAGGTTCTTCTATGGGACAATCCTTCGAACAGTCCACCGCTCCCTGGCCATGGTTGCACGTTGACTCCGATAGAGTTGCCGACGTTGAGAGGTAGTCGGATTTTGTCCGATGAGCAGGTCAGTAATGGAGTTTGATCATGTAGTACTTAGTTATTCCATTTCCATCCCGTAATTTCTCCGCTGCCCACCGTCTTATATATAGGTCTGGGTCGGTGCCAACGAAGATTGGCTTGCATACCTCCGGCCGGATACCACCATCATTTTGCACAACATCCACAGCAGTGCGGCCGTTCCGGTAGACCCCTTCTCCACCATTGGGATCGGCCTTCCGGACTGGCTGGGCTTGAATACGTATGATGATGCCTACATGAGATTGAAGAAGATAGCAATTGCGGACCCGCCGACAAAGCGACGCGGCTACGACGATTACTATCTCATCGCGGTGTTCGACATAAGGATTGCCATCAATGCAAGACGCAGTAACGGCAGAGGCTGGCGCATGTTGGCGGCGGCAGATTTGTACCCCTACACGTTCGAAGACGCCGTGCGCCATCTAGGCCGCATCTTCGCGGTGACAAGCCAGGGGACTTGTTTCATCTGGTTGCCATCCTACGGTACGGGAGATTACAAACGGAATGCACAAACCATCATTTGCATCCCTAACGGTACTCCATTATTTTGCAGGGACCAGTCATCCCCCGATCAAAATAAGATCGCCGATCCTGGATGTGCATTTGCATCCGCGATTCGGTCTAACCTGGAACCTTGTAGCTGACTTTGGCATATTGGGATCAACTATCTTAGCAGTCGTTACCCATGGTACCACTGATGTGCAACATGGTCACACAATCTACCACGATCGGACCGTCACCATCTACCCAGGTATTCCATTTTTTAACCCTCTCGCCTTCTCTTTCATTGTTGTACTAGTAGTATACTTAGTACTACTAGTAGGAGTACTTTTTACCTTGGAGGACGCGTATAGCTAGCTGGGCCCTTGAAGACTTGAACCCACTAGCTGCCACCATTTTTGTTTTTCCATGTCTTACTATCTCATCCATGTAGCCAAGAGTGGCTATATATAATAAGCCGGTTATTTTACTTCCTCTATACCGGAGTAGTACTATTTGCTGCACAGTATTACTGACCGCCATATTTGAGCACAACATTATTATGCATGGACCTTGACTATGTACGTCACCATGTGTCCAGATCTGGGATGCCGCGTGTACCAGATGAACGGCGCCGAGTTCGACCCCCGTGATGCTACGTGGGTGCCGAGGAACACTCTTGGAGAGTACTCGCTTTTCATCGGGGACAGCTACCCCATTGTGAAGCGGATGCCACCTTCCGTGCACGACACGGAAGGCCTGCCGTTCATGAAGCATGGTTGTGTCTTCATTGCGCACCGCCGGATGAACGACATGCTGGGACACGCTATCCCTGATTTATGCCGCTTCAGCTTGGATGAGTCTCCATCGTGTGGAACCGGACTAGAAAGCTGCGACAATGATTCCCGTTGCCCACCGCTATGGATCGTGCCATCCATGAAGAACACCTGGGACTGGAACCTGGAGGAGGACATGCATGTAGCCCATCTATAACGTGTAAGTGGAGTACGGTAATTGTGAACGGTAGCGCTGTGAATATATGTAGACTAGTCGTGCACAAATTTATCACATGAATTGGAGATGAACTTGTGTGGCATACTGGCATTTGTCCTTTAGAATTTATTACTAGTAAATGTGTTATGTGTACGTGCAACTTGTGTGGTTGTTGCACGGGCTCCAACACGCTCTTTGAGAAAAAAAGGTGGCACAGCTTTGGATATACGTGACGTGGCGGCATCATACAGTAGCATCGTTCGCTATAGTTGTAGTACACTCCTACTAGGACGACAACTCCTATAAAACCTTGCGCTTGGCTCTTTGCCTCTTCGGGAGGTTCAACAGTTCGTACTCGTGTGAACCTTGCACTTGCCTCTTCGCCTCTTCGGAAGGTCCAACAATGATGATACTACAGTACAATATGCGTCTGGCAATCTGACACCGATTGAACTGCTGCACGTCCACCGCGAGGGCGAGGGCGAGGGAGAGGAAGAGGGAGAGGGCGCTGTAGTCAAAACCCTCTCCTCGTCCTGCGAACCACCGCGCGCGTGGGCGAGGGAGAGGCGTAGTAAGCAAGCTTCTCCTCGTTCGGCGAGTTGACGGGACACATCAAAGCAGTACTAGTACTAGTAGTAGTCCATACTGCGTCCTTTCCGATTAATATGGCTTAATTTGAAACGAGAAAAATACACTGGCGGTCAACGTATGTAACAATACGCTCTTTACGGTCACTATATATAGTTTTGCGTCGATTATACGATCACTAGCTCATCGTAGAGCACCGTATTGCACCCTACTGACCGGCCACATAGTCGACGTGGCACTTTGTTGACTGGTTAAATTGTCACCTGGTTTCTGGGTCCCACCTGTCAGTTGGCGGAGCAAAGAAATCAGTTAAACAAAACTTTACGCAGGCGCCACACGAGTCCAACCCTTGCGCCCGAACCGCCCTGGCTGTGTATGTGAGTGCATGCACGTGTCCTCCCTCGGCCTTCCAACAAAGAGTGTACATCGGCTATAAAACAAAGAGTGTAGTAGTACATGATGTACATCTACACTTCCAATGCATTTAGCCTTTAATCTAAATCGATATTGATTGACTAATGCACCAACTTGTGCTGTAGGTATAGGCTACATGTCTATCCTTAATTACAGCATGCAACGGCCTTCATTTAATCTTCTTATCTCAATGGTCGCATGCACACATAAGTCTGCTACTTTTGGGCGTTAATTATACCCTGGTCAATGTGTAAATCTCTAAATGTACAGTCTTTCACGGACGTAGGGAGTAGGTTGAGCACTTGAGCGTGAGCGTGTGTGTTGCGTCGTGTGCTGTGTGCCGCATGGGTGCGTGAGTGTTGCGTGCGTCCATGTGGAGTACGTGTGAGTGTTGCATGTTGCATGCATGCATGCATGCATGGGGCTTACTCCCTCCCATTGACATGTTCATATTTCAAACTTCCTCTGTTCCCTCCATATGGTGATACTCCCTCTGTTCCCAAATACTCCAGTACGGAGTAAAAGCCTCCCTTTGTTCCCAAATACGGAGTATTTGTCTTTCTACAGATTTCAACAAGTGACTAGGTACGGAGCAAAATGATTGAAGTGAGCGTAGATTCAACTAGTATTCGCAGTGAAGTGACAATACACGCTACAGCAGATCGGACACGTAATTAATAAGCTGAACCAGCGTGTTGGTGTTACTAAATCAGCCTTACCCAGTACTGCCATCATGTTTGCCAGTAGAGCACGCTTCCGCAAATACGCCTACGCACCTATGTCCTCCATTAACTGACATATGGGCCCTCTTGTGGTAGACCCACATGTCATCGGTGTAACTATTTACACTCCGGAGGACGGTGCCTATATCCTGGTAGTAGTACTAGTAGAATTGAGATTTAATGCACTTTCTTCCCCGTCTTCCACTCTTCTTCCTCCTCTCTTCTTCTTCCTCCTCTCTTCCCCATCGTCGGCCGCACACCATTTACCCCCGCTCACTGCTCGCCCGCCCGCGCCATCTTCCTTGGTAGCTCGCGCGTACCATATCCCCCCGCTCACTGCTCGGCCACACGAGGAGAAGCTTCTTCGCTCGCCCGCCCGAATCCACTTCCCCGCTGGCTCGCAGGCACCGAAAACCCCAATGGCAGAACCGACTGACACGCAGAGCCGCGATTGGAATTCCCTCCCCGATGTTCTCTTGGAGCAGATCTGTAGTCGTATGGACCTACTCAGCACCGTCCGTCTGGCCGCATGCTCGGTGTCTTTGTACCGTCTACTCGTCTGCAACCGGCCGGCTCTTTTCAAGACACCCTGCTTGCTGATGCCCGATCCTCGCAGGTGGCCCAGACACCGACTTGACGATCCTACGGAGGTTGCCGTGGTGCCCCTCGACATGCTACCACTACCCGTCCACCTGTCCTTCATGCGCGGCCACTACTGGGCGGGCATGAAGGCCAACTGGATCGTCCTCATCCACCACACCGGTAGTCCGTGGCGTCTCGTGGATATCTACACCCAGCGAGAGATCACCCTTCCATCGTTGGATACCGCCGACATCGAGCCTCGCGGCCCGCCGGACACTCCTGCCTACTACGCACGAGACGCGTCAAGCTTTTGGCTCGACCTCTGTTTGCAGAAAGTTGTAATCTGCGAAGTGCCCACACCATCAGAAGACTACATGGATTACAAGCTCATTGCCTTGTTCAACATGGGATTAGTCTATCTGGAATCCGGTCGCCATACATGGTTATGGCTCATCATCAATCCTGTTGAGGCAACATTTCTGTCTGATGCTATAGTGCACGATGGCATCGTTTACGCGGTCGACGCACAGATTGGCTGCCTATACTGGTGGAATCTATCGTCGTGTAATTGTTCTATCTCATCTCATCTTTACCTTATGAATACGACTGCCTGTTCATTTGTTACAAATTTAGAATGCATAGCATGTCTATAACCACATCATTGCTATATGTTCCTCTCATTTCCTAGATTTTTATGACCACACATGTTATTGTTAGAGTTGATATGAGAACAATTGGCATCTAATGATTGTTAGAATACATATTATGAGCATAACATCATGATTGCTATATGTTACTCTCGTTTACTAGATTTTTATAACAACGCATGTTATTGCTTAGAGTTGATATGAGAATAGTAGTAGTAAGTGCTATGGTAGAATATGAGTAGGCGCTGTCATAGCTGTTTTCCTCTCATTGTTACATGATGTTTGAACCATGACATGTTGCTAGAATATGAAAGCCATTGGCTTATTTTTTTAACTTGGGGTATGATTATGACCACGGCATTGCAATTCTCTGTCTATGATATGTGTCACTGTTATAATAATCTTAATTCCACACATACTCTGAACATGATTGTTTATTTTTGTCCTTTTGGTCTCCAATTTGAATTGTTGCAGCAGACGCAAATGCGCTGGCCTTCATGATTCCAGGACCTGGAATCATACCAGCCGATGGGTGCTGGTTTATCGCTCGTTCAGCTGACGGCGGTCATTTGATGCTCATTCGCACATACCAAATTGACCAAACCATTACATCAAACCACATGCAGTACAATGCGTGGGGCGTTCGTGACATTGATGGCTATGGCTGCTTCGTGTTCGAGAAAGATCCCAGCTCCGTTGGGCCAGGCGTATTCAACTGGAGGCGGGTTTACAGCCTCGGCAACCACTCCTTGTTCCTCGGGCTCAATTATCCGATCATCCAACCAATCATCGATCATATCACCGGCGATGATTACTGTGCTATGCAACTTCCATTCGCGAGGGGGGGGCTGTGTTTACACATCATACCATGGGTTTCATGAATCACCATATCCAGAGATTCGTCGACACAGCTTGTTGCCAGGTAATCTTCAGTGTGTGAAAGGCATCAAGCTTCCATGCGATGGATGGCTTTTGCAAACCCGACATGCGGCGATGTGGTTCATGCCAACAGCAAATATGCACAACTTGATTCGTGCTGATATCTAGACTGAGCCATGTATTCTGCTGCTGTAGCACGACCCTCTTTTGTTGGATATTATGTACTGTTGTTAGTTTGAAGCACTCCTCTGGTTTGAAGGATAGATACCTTCCTGGGATCAAGTGCATCCTAACTCACCTGCGTAGGATGTACTGATAATGATGATGGAGATGCTGTGCAGAAGCCATATATATACATATATATCAGTTAGGCTTCAAGTGCGTACTTGTTAGTTAAACCTATGTATAAATTGTGACACTAAATACGACTAGTAAGTATTACAGTAGCAGTACTAGTATACGTCGGTCAAATTATTCATCATGTCCACACATTGAATTGAGGTGACAACATGCTGCGCGTGAGGTGACACAAGAATCCCGGCGGCGTGTTCGGGTATTCCGGACTTCAGATTTGGAGTACCACTTATCTGTCGAAATCTTTTTTTTCGAAACGGAGGCAAAAGATTTGCCTCATCCATTAAATAAGAGGAGAATAGAGTTTAGAGTTTTTACAAGCGCCCTTGCAAAATGGCATGGCAATTACTCTCGTACAACTGTCGAAGAAGCGCGAGTTTTTACTCTGTCGAAATCTTTCATCATTCACTTAAAACAGTTGATTGGTCATACATTGAGTACCATATAACTGGAATTACCGATGCAAGGCGAAGAAGGATTGGCCGGTGCTGCCGGCTGGCGTCAAGTTCGATCCCACGGATCAGGAGCTGATCGAGCACCTTGAGGCCAAAGTGAGTGTTGACAGCGCGAGATTTCAGTCTCTCATCGATTTGTTCATACCAACCATCGACAGCGAGCACGACATATGCTACACCCAACCTGAGAAACTTCCAGTTAAGACACCGATCGGCCGTCTACTTGCACAAACATATTCCTTTGTTTATAGCTCTATTTTTCTTTTTAGACACAGACCTGGTGAAACAATTGCAATTTGACAGTTAATAAAAAGTGAAACAAGTGACTGCAACATGCCAAAGATGTTATGAAAATGCCAACTAGGTACACTAAAACCTGTATTCCACAATACTGCAGGTATCACACTGAGTGGCCTAAGGAAGCATTTCTTCCAGCGCAATTCCAGGGCGTTCAAAAGGGGCACGTGGACGCGTCGCAAGATACAGTCGGAGTGCGGCACGCACGCGATGTGGCACAAGACCGGCAATACCTTGCCTGTGATGGTCAACGGCCGGCAGACGGGCAGCAAAAAAGGTTCTGGTGCTGCACACCAACAAGAACTTCGACCAGCAGAGGACCAACTGGGTGATGCACCAGTACCACATCGGGGACCTGGAGCAAGAGAAGGAGCGGGGGCTGGTCCTCTGCAAGATTTTCTACCAGACGAACACTAGGGCCAGGAGTAGTTTGGTATTGGTAGTTGTACTACCTTGTCGTCCGCAAGTTGGTATTGTTGTTAACGATCTTTTGGTATGAAGTTGCATTTGCTTTGAACCATCATGCTGAGGGTCGACGTGGATATAAAGCTGAATCATTTGTGGGCACCTGATTTTTATTTGATGGGTAGCATAAGCACCCGCCGTTCAAATTCTCAGTTCTATAGTTTTTTCGAAACAAGTTCATGCACTTATTATCATGATAAAAAAACAATATCCGTGTTGCGTCCCAGTTATCAGTCTGTGCTTGCAGAATCTCTCGTTTATTGAGCACGTATATTGTTTTTTCAGGTCGAGCAAGTTTCAACTGGGCTGTAGACTGACCAGGGTTGGTTTTGTTTTTAACAGGCCCAGCCCATGACGACAACGGGGCACAAAGATCCAGCAGGTATCTACTGGCCTCTGGCCTGCCAGCGTTAGTTATATTTTGTCTTACAACATCCGCAGGAAGTTTTGTTACTGAATCAAACACACAGCCCAGTTCTATTTTCCTCTTGAAACGCACGTCCTACATCCGTTTTCTAATCTCTACCTATAGTTTTACTAGTTCATATACACGTATCATTATATTGAAAACACATAAAATTCCCTTTTCATATTTACATCCTTATTTTTGTTGTTTTTTCCCACCCAGCGCTGATTTTTTTACCACTGGTTTTCCCTTAAACCAACTCAATTGTCCCACGTCTTATTTGCTTACAAAAACAAAACGATTTTTTGGCAAATCAATAAGTTCTTAAAAAATGTTTATCATTTCAGGATTACAACAGTTTGGACTCCACCGAAATATGCAAAATAAGGTTGAACTTTTTGACCGTGGTCCTGGGCAGAAAATGGGCTGTAATAAATTACTTAAGAATTAGCAAATGGGCTGCAAATTATAAAAAAATAGCAAATGGGCTGCAAATTGTAAAAAATAGCAAATGGGCTTTATGTTGTCTGCCACAGATTTGGAGGCTGACTTGTGGGCCTACTAAGTTCATGCGTACACAAGGTTTCTTAAAAAAGAAACTTAGTCAACAATCGACTCTACCAGCGTCAGACCGTTAGATGTCAATCTAACGGCAATCGTGCTTCTTCAGTCTCTGATCTTCCTGCCCCAGCCGCCCAAACCAGCGCCGTCGGAACCGCCTGCTCCCGCCTCCCGTGGCCGGCAGTGCTGCCGGGCAGGCCTCACGGCCCCATCATACTCGCATCCCTGGACTGTCTATCCCTCCACTCACCCACACCTCCTGTTATTTTCCGGCGACGGTAGCCGAACCAGTCAACCCTCGTACTCTCCATCGTGTGGGCAGCCACTGTCGTGTCTTCGCTGGCTCCCTGTCGTTCCCTTCGTAGGCCTCACCGTCGTCCACCTCCCTAGTGCCCTCGGCGCGGCGTGGTCAATGATGTCCATCCAACGACCATAGTGCTTCTTCAACCTCTGGTCTTCTTGCCCCAGCCGCCCAAAGCAACGCCGGTCGTGCCGCATGCTCCTGCCTCCCGTGGCCGGCTGTGTTGCCGTGGAGGCCTCACCGTCCCCATACTACTCCCACCGCTGGCCAGGCCATCCCTCCTTTCACCCACTCCCCCTGTTATTCTGCAGCGACGGCAGCCTCACACCAAAGCCGAACCAGTGAACCCTCGTACTCCTCTCCACGTGGGCATCCATTGCCACGTCTTCCCCGGCTCCGTGTCGGACCCTTCCTAGGCCTCGCCGTCATCCACCGCCCTGGTGCTCTCGACGCAGCGTGGTCAATGTGTTCAACGACTGACTTCCATCGGAAGAGTACTGTACGTGGAGAGGCTGACAGCTGGGTCCACGGCAGCCGCAAGGAAGTGCCTCCTTATTACGCGCAAAATAATTATTCCTCCACCTGACAGCAGGGACCCACCGGATGGGCCACCAGTATTTCACAGAAAAAACGTTCCCCCCTAACTGCTGTGACCCACCGGACGGGCCACCGTATTTCGCGAAAAAAACGTTTGCCCCTGACTGGTGGGACCCACCAGACGGACCACCGTATTTCGCGAAAAAAACATTCCCCCCGCTCTCAGCTCGGACCCACTGAAAGTGCCTCCTTATTACGCACAGAAAAATGAATACTCCCCCTGCTAGCTGGGACCCACCATGGTGGGAGGCTGACTGGTGGGCCTACTAAGTTGACGGGGACAGAGGTCTTTGTCAACTTAGTCAATATGAACGATTCTAGCTCCATTGACCGTACAATGTCCATCCAACGGCCGTCGTACTTCTTCAATCTCTGCTCTTCCTGCTCCAGCCGCTCAAACAAGCGCCGGCGGGACTGCCTGCTCCCTCCTCTCCGCGGCCGGCTGTGCTGCCGTGCAGGTCTCACCGTCCCACCATACTCCCATCGCTGGCCTAGCCATTCCTCTACTCACCCACACGGCCACACCTGCTGTTATTCTCCGCGAGGGCAGACGAACCAGTAAACCCTCATACAGTCATACTCCCCTCCGCGTGGGAAACAACTGCCGAGTCTTCCCTGCCTTCGTGTCATTCCCTTCCTAGGCCTCGCCGTCGTCCACCGCCCTAGTGCTCTCAGCACGGCATGGGCAACGTGGTTAAGGAACGGCTTCCATCGGACGTGGACTGTACGTGGAGAGGTTGATAGCTGGGTCCACGGCAGCAGCAAGGAAGTGCCTCGTTATTACATGCAAAATAATTATTCCTCCACCTAACATCTGGGACCCACCGGAAGGGCCTCTGTATTTTGCAAAAAAAATGCCCCCAGCTGACATGTCGGACCGACGAGCTATCTTCGCACGCAAGGAAGTGCCTCCTTATTACGCACAAAATAATGAATACTCCCCCTGCCAGCTGGAACCCAGCATAGTGGGAGGCTGACTTGTGGGCCTACCAAGTTGACGGGGACGGAGGGCTTTGTCAACTTAGTCAATATGAATGATTCTAGCTCCTGTTACCGTACGATGTTCTGTAAGTGCATCTAGTGCCCCTTAGTGTTTTTGGTGTATTGAAGACTTTTAGGTTAAGGGACTAATGCGTTTGTGAGTGTACACAGGTTTATAAGTCTATGAGGAGTTTGATATTTACAAGCAAAGTCAACCCCTAAAAATGAATATCTTCGACTGAAGATTTTGGTATTTCTGAAGACTTTCATGAAGACTTTGAAAGTGAAGAAATTGGTGTTACGGTGAAGACTTGATATTCATGCGAGGAATATGAAGCTTGAAGACTTCGTTTTCATAGTTTTTTTTATCTTTCTTGAGTCATAGGAAACACCGTACTATTAAAGGGGGTCGAGGAAATACTAAGGAAAAATTTCCAAGTGATGCTCAACTCAAAATCCTACACCTACCAAACCCTTTGAGTGAAGCCTTTGGAAATCTCATACAGTTCAGTCAATTTCTTCAGTGACAGAGACGAAGTTCTTCTGGTCGCTGAGGAATTTGTTCTAACTGAGGAGTTAGGAATTCATTAGTGCGGATTGCCTACACAGTGAGGAACATGATAGCCCTGAGGAATTTGATAGTCAAATTTCCGACCATTGCTGTGCTATGCGCCAGCTGTCCCAAAATATCTTATCCACCTAACGGTCATATCAGACAAGGGCATTTATGTATTGTCATGTCGGGCTGCTCCCTAGGCTATAAATAGCCGCCCCCTACAACCACTAGTTGGTTGGCTGCTCCGAGAGAAACTGACACTTGTCATTTGAGAGCAACCCATCCTCCGAGGACTTTGAGCGAAAATCATCGAGTGAGGAAAAACCCCAAACCCAAACACCTACAAACCCAAAGTGATTGAGCATCACTGAAGAGATTGATCCTGCATGGATCCGATGCTTGTTACCTTTGAAGACTGTGCTTCTTCCAGATGGTTAGGCGCCATGGTCTAGAGCATCCAAGAGGAATTGTGGATCGCCGAGTGACCGAGTCTGTGAAGGTTTGGAAGTCGCCTGAAGACTTACCACAAGTGATTGGACGAGGTCTGTGTGACCTTAGTTCAAGGAGAATACGATGAGGACTTGGTGTCCTGAGCTGCGTGCTCAGCGACTGGGTGTCCGGGACTGTGTGTCCTCGAGTTTAAATACTCAGCCGCTCCAACCAGACGTACTAAATGTTGGATTAGAGATCCTCATCACAATGCTAAATTTGCACCGAAAGCACATGAAGGTTTTATGCTTGATTACGGAAAGGACTCGCACACCTACAGAGTCTTCAACAACGTTCTTCACAAGGTTGTTGAAACTGTAGATGTGCGGTTCGATGAAACTAATGTCTCGCAAAGAGAGCACCTACCTTTTGTGATAGATGAACCAGAACCTGAGGATTCTATCAAGTTCAAGGCTACTGAGGATGTTATTCCTACCAAAGAATTTGTTGAAGAATTCATTCCAGAACGTGAAGAAAATCAAGCTGGTGCACCTGAAGAAAATGGTGCTGAAGAAAATGCTGATCAAATTCCTCAACGACAACCAGCTCATCCTCGCATTGCAAAAGAAGTGCAAGTTGAAAAGATCATTGATGACATTCGAGCGCCAGGTCCTCTCACACGCTCAAAAGCTTCACATTTATCTAACTTTTGTGGGCACTATGCTTTTGTCTCTATTACAGAGCCCACTAAGGTAGATGAAGCATTTCTGGAGCCTGAGTGGATTCAGGCCATGCAAGAAGAATTATATCTATTCGAGCTCAACAATGTCTGGGAACTGGTCAAACATCCAGATCCTCGCAAGCATAATATCATCGGCACAAAGTGGATCTACCGCAACAAGCAAGATGAAAATGGCCTTGTGGTGAGGAATAAGGCACGACTTGTAGCTCAAGGCTACACACAGGTTGAAGGAATTGATTTTGATGAAACTTTTGCACCTGTTGCTAGACTTGAGGCTATTCGCATATTACTTGCTTATGCTAACCATCATAATATTATCTTACAACAAATAGATGTGAAAAGTTCATTCCTCAATGGTAAGCTTGAGGAAGAAGTATATGTTGCTCAACCCCCAGGTTTTGAAGATCCAAAGAATCCTGACAAAGTCTTCAGACTCAACAAGGCCATGTATGGCCTCAAGCAGGCCCCTCGGGCGTGGTATGACACTTTGAAGGAATTCTTCATGAAGAATGGCTTCACACCCGGTTCACTCGACCCTACTCTCTTTACTAAATCTTATGTTGGTGAACTGTTTGTGTGCCAAATATACGTTGATGATATTATCTTTGGCTGTACTGACCAACGTTATAGTGATGAATTTGCCTATATGATGAGTGAAGAATATCAAATGTCTATGATGGGAGAGTTGAAATTCTTTTTAGGTCTTCAAATTTGTCAACAGCACAATGGCATATTCATATCTCAGGAGAAATACCTCAAGGAAGTTCTGAGGAAATTCGGCATGCAAGACTGCAAAGGCGTCAAAATTCCTATGTCCACAAATGGCCATCTATGCACTGATGAAAATGGTATTGACTTCGATCACAAGGTATACCGCTCCATGATTGGTTCGTTATTGTACTTATGTGCATCTAGGCCAGATATAACGCTTAGTGTTTGCATGTGTGCCCGATTTCAAGCTGCACCGAAGGAATCACACCATAAGGTTGTGAAGCATATTCTTCAATATCTAGCTCACACACCAACACTAGGATTATGGTACCCCAAGGGCTCTACTTTTGATCTCATTGGATATTCTGACTCTGACTATGCCGATGATCGTGTGGACCGCAAGTCAACATCTGGTACTTGTCATTTCCTCCGACGATCTTTGGTCTGCTGGTCCTCGAAGAAATAGAACTGCGTATCACTGTCTACTGCTGAAGCTCAATACATTGCTGCTGGTTCTTGTTGTGCTCAATTGCTATGGATGAAGCAAACCCTCAAGGACTATGGCGTCAACATTAAGAATGTGCCTCTCGTCTATGATAATGAGAGTGCCATCAAGATTGCTCACAATCCAGTTCAGCACTCGAAGACAAAGCACATTCAGATTCGTCATCATTTTCTTCGTGATCATGTGTTGAAGGGCGACATCTCCATCGAGCACGTGAAGACTGAAGAACAGCTAGCCGATATCTTCACAAAGCCCTTGGATGAGAAGAGATTTAGCAAGTTGCGGTGTGAGCTAAATATCTTAGAATCTTCGAATGTTCTCTGAAAAGGACACACATCCTGACACTTATGCAAAATTGATGACTTAGATGTGCAACACATGAAGAAACGTTTTTCTTCAATCAATGAAGAATAACACTCTAAGTGTGAAGAAATTAATGAAGAATTTGATTCTCAGAATCCTACGACAATTGTACGCGGTGTCTGAAATCATCATTCTTATACGGTGGGTCACGCCACCACCAAAGTTGAAAATCTTCATTTTTGAAATTCCTCAGTTTTTTTAAAAAAAATTCTTCAGTTTTTCAAATTCTTCTACTTTGCAAAATCTTCCATGTTTCCGTCGTTTTTCTTCATTGGCGATATATAGATATATGAGTTTAAGTCCTATACAGCATTCACTTATGGCTAATTCTTCAAGTTGCATTTTCTGCTAAGTGAATGTGATCGGACCCTTCTCCCTCTATGCTATACTCAACCCAATCTATTCACAAATTCTTCATGTGCGTTCTATTTGAAACTCGTTCAAAATCTTCACTGTGTCCTTGATAGCTGAAGAATTTGCGAACGAACTTTAAAATTAATCTTATCCAAATTTTTCGGTTATACCGCTCAATCCGTTCCGGATCCCACGATAGACTTATCTATTCACCCACGATCTAACACGATCTCCACTTCTCAGTACGTGGGTGACACATGTCAAGCGAAGGAGAAGGGTCAGGGGCAGGTTCGTACTAAATCTTCGGGCGAACAGTTTTTTCACTGTGACTATAAATACCCCCTCATCCCTTCCTCACTTCCTTTACTCCGCTCGACCGCTCTCTCTCTCGCTTGAGCTCCACAAACCCTAGCGCCGCCGCTACTCCATCATCGCCGGTGAGGAAGAGCTTCACTGCCTCGACCTCGCCGCCGTCGTACTCGCGCCGACCGCGGAAATATTCACTCCACCGCCGCCGTTGCTGTCTTCCTCCACCAAGTTATGGCGTGGAAGATCTACACTAACGAACTTCACTGTTCTGCTTCTCAGTTCATCGTGTTCTTCATCCAGGGTAATTAAAAGTTACTTTTACTACCCCTTTTGATTCGAAATTTCACAACAAAATCTTCAAAGGTGTTTTATTCTTCAAATCCTCACACACAAAACACCTCACTAGTCATCTGTTCTTGATTCGTTTCTCTAAGCATCGTTTTTCTTCAAGATTCCTCAATTGTGTGGATCCTTGATCTATACAACTCTGGAACCTAAGACAAAGAACGCTTAGTGAAATTCTTCAAGGCTCATCTGGTCAAATTCCTCAAACTTGTTCTTTTTGAAAAACCTTCTTAGAAAGCATATGACCTCTCCAAATTCCTCGCAACTATACTCTGTTCACAGGTACTCATGTCCGCTGCTGAATCACTAGGTTCTCATCAACTTAACTCATTTGCAGAGTTCCTCGAAGAAAAGTTGCATACTTCTTCAGAAAATTCGATTGTTCAAATTCCTCATCTGAAGAATATGGCTGATGGTAAGAGGCCGCAGAAAGGAGGAAAGAAGCCTGAGGTCATGACTGCTTTTGAAATACCTGAGGCCATCTATGCTGATTATTGCACACCTGATGAGGCTAAGTACGGAAAAGAAAATAAAAATCAGCGCAAGGTGCGCATACAGAAAATTGAACGAAGATGGGCAAGAGAATGGAGGGAGTACAAATATGTGACTGCAAAATATATGAAGAAATTTGCACTTAATCCTCCATGCCCAAGAGCTCCATTGGCACCTGGCCAAGAAGCTGACCCCACTAGCATCAAGCGTGGTGAGGATTTTCCTGAAGAATATGCCAAACGCCAAGCTAAGTTGGCAAGACAAGCCAAAGAAGCAGTGAGGAAATTCAATGAAGACTCTGCTGCTGCTACTGCTACTGAGGCCTCTATCAAGCCAAGAAAATCAATGGCAAAGAAGCCTGCTCACAAGCCAAGTGCTTCACCAACTATGCCCTCACGGCCAAGTTCCTCAGCAATGCCCTCACGGCCAGAATCTTCAAAGCCCTCATGGCCAAATTCTTCAAAGCCATCACGGCCAGTTCCAACTACTGCTCCTCCTCCAAAGTCCTCAACTGCTCCGGCAAAGTCCTCAACACCTGTACATCTGGCCACGTGCCAAAGGACAATAGGCATCTCTATTGCCTCTGGTGCCCCAGCAAGTTCCTCAGCTGCACCAAAATCTTCATCAGGCCCCACTCTGTTGAAGACTAAGGCAACGGCTGGTCTAGGTCCTCGGCCAAGTTCGAAGAAGAAATAGGTTGCCTTCCACGTGCCATCTGACAATGAAGCTGATGATGATGAACTTGCAGAAATCATTAGAGACCAGCAAGAAAGGGCCGCTAGAGCCAAAGGCACAAATGTGCCACTGCTTTTGGATCCAAGGGCGATCCTTGATTACATTGATCTCTGGCACAAGGATCCAAATACTCCTATGCCTGATTTCAAGTTGACTCCTGGTCAAAGTCACATGCTGACCCATTTCATCACTGAAGAGAAATGGAAATTTGAGAAGGCCAGGAAGATCAAGAAGACTCAGTTCAGAAAAGAGAAGTTCCTGAAGAATAACATTGTCAATATGACACCTGATGAACTCCTCAAGATCCAAGCTGAAATCAAAACCCTCAGCGATGACTTCAATGCTTACTATGGTGATTGGCAAGGAGCCAAAGTCAGGTTTGTGAAACTGACTGAGAAATTCACAAATGTTGCAGCCCCATAGCAACAAGAAATTTCTCATGCTGAAGCGTCTGCTCAGCCAACTGAAGAACATGCCAGCACCGCTGATGACATTCAGGCTGCTGAAGAAAATGCTAGTTCCAGGGCTGATGACTCCATTCCAGCCGCTGAAGAAATTGTCAGGGCATCCACTAGTGGTGCGCCTGAAGAAACTGAAGAAAAGTTCAAGGCTGAAGATTTCTTCAGCGAGCATGTGTTCTTCACTGATTATAACCCCTATGACTCTGCTCGCATAGGGAAGAGGCTTTTCTGGACAGCTAGTCAAGCAAATTTCTATTCCTCGGCACTGTTCAACAAAGACAAAGTCTTCGATCATGAACACATTCCTCATGTAGACATGGAGTCTCTGCCGTGCTTCGAGCCAGTCCCCAGTGTTCTCCACGATGCTGGATTGCTAAATTTCTGCACTGACATCTATGACTGGAATGAAGAACTCATTCTTCAATTCTATGCAACGTTGCACATCACAGGAAACTCTGAAGATGTGAATTCATGGGTGTTGGACTGGATGTCTGAAAATACTCACTACAAGGCACCAGCAACTGAATTGCTTCGTGCCCTCCCATTCAGTCCTCCCCTTGACGGTGCTCGTTGTGTCTACAGTGAACCTGAACTTTCAAATCATTTCATGCAAGTGCTGATGAAGCCTTTGAAGCCAGGGCAGGCTCCTCGAACCAAATTCCTCGTCAAGGAATTACTATATGTGCCCCGGACTGTCTATCGCATTCTGACGAAGACAATGAGTCCTATCAAAGGCCACGACTCAAATGATGAAGAGGTCGTTGGCATCATGAAGAACATGCTTTTCAATATCATTCATGGCGTTCCCGTCAACTTCCATGATTTCTTCATGAGGACTCTGGCGAATATTGCTATGTCACCATTTGAGCTGAAGCCTTATGCACCATGGATTATGAGATTCATCAGGACAAGGGCTTCGCTAAATTACAAAGCTGAAACTTTGAACCATGGCAGCTACTTGCCCCCGATTGAAGTCCTCAAACGGACATATTCCTCAGCTAATGACAAAGGCAAGGCAACTGCTGTGATAGATGAAGGCATTCGTCCATTGGATGGTCAATTTCGCAAGGCTGCATCCTACTCCACCAATGATGACTCTGCCACACATGACTCTGCCGCCAAGCAAAATCCTCAAGCCACAGCTCCCAGGGTGATGATTGATCGTGAGTTACTCCTCAGTCTTCATCAGAAGGTTGATCGCAATCATAAATGGGTCAAGCGTCAGTTTGGTTCAATTCTTCACAACATGACCTCAACACACAATGCAGTGAAGAAAAACCAATACTACCTCCATGAAACCTTCAACCGTACCTGGGTTGTTCTATCTCATGTCTACAGCGCTGCAGATCTGAAGAATATGGGTCTCAAGGAAGAATTTGACTGGTCTGCACCTCCACCGAAGAAATTCAAGAAGGTCAAAGTTCCTTCCTTGGTGGCCAGCTCCTATTCTTCATCGCGTGACACTGATGAAAATGAAGATTTGGACGACACAGCGGTAGGCCCTACTACGACTACCAACCCCAACAACATTGGCGCTCCTCCATCAACTTGATATTCTTCAGGGGCGTTAGTCCTCAGTTTCGATCCTTTTGGTCATTCAATGACAAAGGGGGAGAAATTTGAGTTAGTCTTCAAGCGGGTCTATTATATGGGCATTTTTTGCTAATTTACAACTCTCGTTCTTCTGAAACTTTATTGGATCGAGTTGTAATCTTAAACCCGATGGTGCCCTGATACTTTTGATGCACTGTGCTTTGATACTCTCGATATGTTATTCTGCATGCTTGTTCCTCATTAATATTATTGCACGCATGCTGAATTTCAGCAGGCACCATATTTCATCATACATTTCAAATTCTTCATATCATATGTCAAATGCGTGTATGAATTACAAGATATAGGGGGGGATCTCCATGATTCAACTCTTCAAGTGTGCATTGCTTCAAAAGAAAATTCCTCACTTTGCACATCTTCAGGGGGAGTTCTTCTATATCTTGCAATCAAATTCCTCAATATCAGTACTTACACTTCACATGTTTATCCCCGTTGAAAACTTAACCTATATTGTCATCAATCACCAGAATGGGGGAGATTGTAAGTGCATCTAGTGCCCCTTAGTGATTTTGGTGTATTGAAGACTTTTAGGTTAAGGGACTAATGCGTTTGTGAGTGTACATAGGTCTATAAGTCTATGAGGAGTTTGATATTTACAGGGAAAGTCGACCCCTAAAAATGAATATCTTCGACTGAAGATTTTGGTATTTCTGAAGACTTTCATGAAGACTTTGAAAGTGAAGAAATTGGTGTTACCGTGAAGACTTGATATTCATGCGAGGAATATGAAGCTTGAAGGCTTCGTTTTCATAGTTTTGTTTTTCTCTTTCTTGAGTCGTAGGAAACACCGTACTGTTAAAGGGGGTCGAGGAAATACTAAGGAAAAATTTCCAAGTGATGCTCAACTCAAAATCCTACACCTACCAAACCCTTCGAGTGAAGCCTTTGGAAATCTCATACAGTTCAGTCAATTTCTTCAGTGACCGAGACGAAGTTCTTCTGGTCGCTGAGGAATTTGTTCTGACTGAGGAGTTAGGAATTCGCTAGTGCGGATTGCCTACACAGTGAGGAACATGATAGCCCTGAGGAATTTGATTGTCAAATTTCTGACCGTTGCTGTGCTACGCGCCAGCTGTCCCAAAATATCTTATCCACCTAACGGTCATATCAGATAAGGGCATTTATGTCTTATCATGTCGGGCTGCTCCCTAGGCTATAAATAGCCGCCCCCTACAACCACTAGTTGGTTGGCTGCTCCGAGAGAAACTGACACTTGTCATTTGAGAGCAACCCATCCTCCGAGGACTTTGAGCGAAAATCATCGAGTGAGGAAAAACCCCAAACCCAAACACCTACAAACCCAAAGTGATTGAGCATCACTAAAGAGATTGATCATGCGTGGATCCGACGCTTGTTACCTTTGAAGATTGTGCTTCTTCCAGATGGTTAGGCGTCATGGTCTAGAGCATCCAAGAGGAATTGTGGATCGCCGAGTGACCGAGTTTGTGAAGGTTTGGAAGTCGCCTGAAGGCTTACCATGAGTGATTGGACGAGGTCTATGTGACCTTAGTTCAAGGAGAATACGGTGAGGACTTGGTGTCCTGAGCTACATGCTCAGCGACTGGGTGTCCGGGACTGTGTGTCCTCGAGTTTAAATACTCAGCCGCTCCAACCAGACGTACAACTGAGATAGCAGTTGGAACTGGTCTAACAAATCATTGTCTTCACCAACCTTACTGGTTCTATTTCCTCAACTCTTTCATTTCCTCTTTACTGTGTTGAGTGATTGTTCATATCTGTGTTTGATGACTTTGACTGAAGACTTTCTCAATTTCCTCAGTTCAATTTCTTTAGTCTGTTTGTCTTCATCTTGTGTTATCCTGTGTTTACGCTTTCTGTACTCTGTGCTTGTCTTCATTTCATCATGATGACTATGTCTGTATCCTGTTATGCTTACTTCTGAGTACTTATTCCGCTGCTAGTAGTTCTTCGCTAAGGAATTTCCTCACCAGCAAATTCCTCGGTGAAGAATTCATAAAAATCGCCTATTCACCCCCCCCCCTCTAGTCGATATAACGCACTTTCATGTTCATCCAACGGCCGTAGTGCTTCTTCAACCTCTCGTCTTCTTGCTCCAGCCGCCCAAACCAGCGCCGGTCGTGCCGCGTGCTCCTGCCTCCCGTAGCCAACTGTGATGCCGCAGAGGCCTCACCGCCCCCTACTACTCCCACCGCTGTGCAGGCCATCCCTCTACTCACCCACACCCCCTGTTATTCTGCGGCAACAGCAGCCTCACACCTCAGCCGAACCAGTGAATCCTCGTACTCCTCTTCGCGTGGGCATCCACTGCTGCGTCTTCCCCGGCTCCGAGTCATCCCCTTCCTAGGCATCACCGTCGTCCACTACTGTGGTGCTCTCAGCGCGGCGTGGTCAACGTGGTCAATGAACGACTTCCAACGGACGTGGACTGTACGGGGAGAGGTTGATAGTTGGGTCCACGGCCACCACAAGGAAGTTCCTCCTTATTACGTGCAAAATAATGATTCCTCCACCTGACAGTGGGGACCCACCATACGGGCCACCGTATTTTGCGAAAAAAACGATTCGCCTCCCTGACTGCTGGGACCCACCAGCTACATCTTCGCACGCAAGGAAGTGCGTCCGGGCAAAAAAAATGATTCACCCCCTGACTGCTGGGACCCACCAGCTACATCTTCGCACGCAAGGAAGTGCCTGACAGTCGGGACCCACCTGGTCGAAGCGTACGTAGCGTTGTCATTCTGGTCGCGAACGTGTATGTATATATATACTGGTGGATGTAGAGGCGCGCACGTGTCCAAGTAGAGGCGCGCACATAGCATGTACACGTACGTACAGCAGCGAGGGTGCAAGAAATAAAATACGGCCATGTACGTACATACGTGCAGGGTCTATAACGCCTATTGCGCATACGTACATGGCTGGGTCGGAACGGAGAAACAGCATCGTCATTGTGTTCATGGGGAGCCAACCGACTGGGTCAGAACGGAATGTGTGGTCGTGTTCATCGGGGGGGCTTTGATGGAACAGGCGATGGAAACGAGGCCTGGCGTACCGCACAACGGAGGAAACGGCCTTGTGTTCGACCGACCACGTTCGAAACGGGGTCCTGTTGATCGGGAGGGGCCTAGCGTACCGCAAAACGGAGGAAACGGACCTCCTACGGTCGAAACGGGGGTCCTGTTGATCGGGAAGGGTGTGGCATACCACAAAACGGAGGAAACGGACCTCCTACGGTCGAAACGGGTGTCATGTTGATCAGGAGGGGTGTGGCGTACCGCAAAACAGACGAAACGGACCTCCTACAGTCGAAACGGGGGTCCTGTTGATCGGGAGGGGTGTGGCGTACCGCAAAACGGACAAAACGGACCTCCTATGGTCGAAACGGGGGTCCTGTTCATCGGGAGGTGTGTGGCGTACTGCAAAACGTGACTCCACGGGATACTGTTCATCTCCACCGTCGACCTCCTCCAGCCTCCACGGGCTACCGTCGACCTCCTCTAGCCTCCACGGGCTCCTGTTCATCCAGCCTGCACCGCGCGCTACTCCACCGGCTACTGTTCAACCACCCCTCCACGGGGACCCCTCCACCATCTACTGTTCATCCAGCCCTCCACACCAAGGGGTCCTGTTCAACCACCCCTCCACGGCCACCCCTCCATCGTCTACTGTTCATCCAGCCCTCCACACCACGGGTTCCTGTTCATCCAGAGGCAACGCCACCGCTCACTGTTCATCCAACCCCCCCCCCCCCCGCAACGCTCACTGTTAATCCCAGAGGCAGCATCGATCGGCTTCAGTTAGCAGCAGTAGTGAAGGAATCGCTCCATCGGGTTCAGTTAACAGCCATCGATCGATCGCTCGGGTTCAGTAACGCGTAGCCTGCAGTGCAATCGCTTGGGTTCAGTTAGAGCCCAACGCCTCGCTCGGCTTCAGTTAGAGCCAACGCCTCGCACACATGTGTGTACGTACGAGAGAAACGCGCATCTCTATGCCCCCGACCTCCCATCGTAACCGGTAACTCTCCGAAATTTTCCTCCCCCTCGCTTCTACCACGGTTTTTTCCGTCATGGACGGCCCAAAGAATGTCATGCAGCTGCCTCTCCAGCACGCCCAGGACGAAAAGCCCATTTTCTATCATGATTTTTTGTCATAGAAGTAGGAGCCCACCACATCTATGATGATACTGGGTTTTGTCACAATTATCGTCATAGAAGTGTCATATGTATGACAGGAAAAAAATTCGTTCGGCCCAAAATGTCACGGATGTGTCTTTTTTTTGTAGTGCCTACTCGCGCATACATACGGCCAGGGCTCGTGTACATGGCTGGGTCGGAACAGAGAAACATTGTCGTCGTCGTGTTCATGGGGATCCATCCGGCTGGGTCAGAACAGAATGCGTCGTCGTGTTCATCGGGAGGGCTTGGACGGAACAGGCGATGGAAACGAGGCCTGGCGTACCGCAGAACGGAGGAAACGGCCTTGTGTTTGACCGGCCACGTTCGAAACGGGATCCTGTTCATCGGGAGGGGTCTGGTGTACCGCAAAATGGAGGAAACGGACCTCCTACGGTCGAAACGGGGGTCCTGTTGATCGGGAGGGGTGTGGCGTACCGCAAAACGGACGAAACAGACTTGTGTTGGAGCGCTACGGTCGAAACGGGGGTCCTGTTCATCGGGAGGGGTGTGGTGTACTACAAAACGGGACTCCACGGGATACTTTTCATCTCCACCGTCGACCTCCTTCAGCCTCCACGGGCTACTGTTCATCCACCCTCGACCTCCTCCAACCTCCACCTGCGAATGTTCATCCATGGGCTCCTGTTCATCCAGCCTCCACCGCGCGCTACTTCATCGGCTACTTTTCAACCACCCCTCTCCAAGGGCTCCTGTTCAACCACCCCTCCATGGGCTACTATTCAACCACCCCTCCACCGTCTACTGTGCATCCAGCCCTCCACGGGGTCGTCCTGTTCATTTAGCCACAACCGGCTCAATCGATCGGGGTCCTGTTCATCCAGAGGCAACGCCACGGGTCCTGTTCATCCACTCCGACCGCTCACTGTTCATCCAACCCCCCCCCCCCCCGCAACACTCACTGTTCATCCAAACCCCCTGCAACGCTCACTGTTCATCCAGAGGCAGCATCGATCGGCTTCAGTTAGCAGCAGTAGCGAAGGAATCGCTCGATTGCTCGGGTTCAGTAACGCGTAGCCTGCAGTGCAATCGCTCGGGTTCAGTTAGGCGACGCCTCGCTCGGGTTCAGTTAGAGCCCAATGTCTCGCACACACGCGCGTACGTGTACGAGAGAAACATGCATCGCTCGGCGCCCGACCACCCATCGTAACCGGGAACTCCTCGAAATTTTCCTCGCCCTCGCTTCTACCACGGTTTTTTTCCATCATGAACGGCCCAAAGAATGTCATCCAGCTGCGTCTCCGGCCCGCCCAGGACGAAAAGCCCATTTTCTGTCATGATTTTTTGTCATAGAAGTAGGAGCCCACCACATCTATGATGATACTGGGTTTTGTCACAATTATCGTCATAGAAGTGTCATAAGTATGACAGAAAAAATTTTCGTTCGGCCCAAAATGTCACGGATGTGTCTTTTTTTTGTAGTGCCCTTTCGAGCCGCCACCAAGCCCTGCCAACATCTCCAATGGCAACAACCTCTAGGTATAGCTAACGCCACAAGGGCACGCTTACGTTGACCATGGATCGCAGTTGAACTAGGGCGCAACTACCATCAGGACTCTCAGGACGGTGGATCCCCTGTAGGAGCACGAAGGGCATTGGGAGCAGCGCGGGGAGAGCCTAGCAGCAGGGCCTTCCCCGCGCTGCACGGAGCAGGACCCTGCTTGGAGGTAGGTTCCCCGCCGGGGAAGGCACCGGCGAGCACTTCCGCCCGGCGGGGGGCCTACGATCGCCGAGGATGCCGCGAGCGTCCCCCTTGCCCGTTGGTCTTGTCCTGGTTTCCTGTCTCCCCAACGATGGTCGGGGCCGGTGCAGGGCAGGGTCCTCATCGGGCGACATGAAGCAAGGCCCCGGCCTGTGAAGGTCTTCGCTCGTGACACTCTCACGTAATAATGAGTGGGGTTGTACACGCCCCGGAGTCTCCTGAGCGCCGCCCTGGGGCATCATGGGGGCTCCCACCCACGTCCTAGTGGAAGCACCATGCTACAATGGCCGTCGACACTGTCCCCCAATGACTATGCCCAACCAGTGGAAGCACTTAGCTCCGCGCTGGTGAGAAGACTTGAAGACTAGCTAGGCGCCGGATACGGCCATTTGCTTTCGCCTCCTTTTTGTACTTGCTTGTCGGCTTTTTGGAGTAAACTTTGTTCTCGTGCGTTTATAAAAACGGGGGGGAGTTTTTCTCGTCTTGCCTTGCTCTCTCGCTTTCTATCCTTGCGTTTTTTTTCGAGCTCGTGACCGCTGCCCTGCCCTCGAGCGCCTCGTGAGCAGGGGCTGGGTGTGGTATGCGCGTCAGGATTAATGACTCCCCCCCCCGGGCTCAAGGGTGTGGTCGCCACGTGCGCCCACCTCGTCGCAATCCGGCAGCTGGCTCCACGCGAAGCACTCCAGGACAGGTCGACAGGCTCCTCGCATGAGCCAGACCCTCACGAGCCCGCAGCAGGCAAGCCTCGGGAGGACAAATGTTTCTGCAGCGTTAGAGCTCACTTGAGACTCACGGAGCCAAAGATAAGTCACGACCACCATCCCGCCTAAGGCTGTGGACCTCAGGGGTCGCTCTGTGGCATCAATTCAAGGCATTTCACAATTATGTACATCACAATCACAAGGGGCCCCCCTTTTAAAAATGCTCTCACAAGGGAACTTCCAAGTTTTGTCATACATGTTAAAGCAAACAGAAGTGCAGGTCTAGCCGAGTGCGCCCTCTTCGTCGCCTTCATCCGTGCTGCTCGCGCTATCGGAGCCGTGGCAGCCATCCTCCTCGTCACCACTGCACGTGCCATTCGCTTCGGCCATGAGCATGGTTATGTCATCCTCGGGAGCCAGCTCCTTCACCAAGGCATTCACATGGTCGTCCACCCACTTGGCGAGCGTGTCTTGGGTAGCCGCAGGCAAAGGGTTTAGCACGGTGTTGAAATCAAAATGGGAATCACGGTTCAGGAGATTGCTGAAGACACGCGAGAGGGCACGCCTGAGGAGGCCCTGGCTCCTCTCCTCAACAAGCTGGCGAGCCTTCGTGGCTTGGTCCTCCAGGCGGGTCACGACATCAGTGAAGAAGTTAAGATGGTTGTCGTAGTCACTCTCGTGTAGGTGAGGAGCTCTCTCGTCACAGATAGCACCCAAGGCATGGTTAGCTCTACCGCGCAGACCTTGGAGCATGGAGTCGTGCTCGCGTTCCAGTGTGAGGCGGCGGCTCTTTTCATTCGAAGCCTTCTTCAGGAGGAAGGCGGTGTCCTTGACTTGCTTCTGGAGAGAGGATATCTCGGTGCGGGCAGAGTTCAAGGCAGATTTGGAAGAAGTCAGAGCTTCTTGGGCAGTGCTCTCACGCTGTTCTGTGGGTTGCAGCTTCGCCTTCAGGGCGGAGGTCCTGCCTTCAAGTTCGGCCTTGAGCAGCTCCAGATACATGCAGTGCCCCTCAGCTAAATCGGCACGCGCCTTCGTCACCCTCTCCTCCACCTCCAGTTGGACCTAGGCTTCTCGGGCGGTGACGGCATCCTCAACCGCGGCAGCCTGGCGCTCCCTCACCTCCAACCTCTCCAACGCCATGCTATGCTTCACGGCCTCCAACACCAAGTCATCATGGCGCCTTAGGAGCTCCCCCTCGGAAAAGGCCACTTCATCCGGTGAGGAGGCCAGGAGGGCGCGCGGCTCTTCAACTTCTCGCTCAAGGGCAGCATTTAAAGACAGAAGCTCCCGCTCCCGCTCCTCGGCTGCCTCATAGCGGCAGTTGGCGGCTTCGGCCTCCTCCATGGTGCGGGCGCAAGCCTCGCAGGAAGTCGCAAGTGAGGCCGCCGCAAGCGTGTCGGCCTGATCACACTGAAGTTTCCCAAGGTTGATGGCAACCTTCAGCTGCTGCCACTCATGCGCCAGGTGGCGGCCTTCCACCTCGAGCCTGGTGTCGACATTGGCAAGCTCCCAGCCAAGCTGGATCATCGCACGCATTGCCTCGCCGAAGAGCTCGAAGCGAATGGTGTTGTGCCCGCGTGCAAGCGCCAACACATCTCCAAGGCCTTATTCAGACCCAGAGGCTGCCGAGGAGGCACTGGGCATCTCGCCTGCCCGCAGCCGGGGGCTGGCCAGTGTAGCCCCGCAACCAGAAGACAAAGGCCGCCCAAGAGGCACCCGATTGCCAGCAATAACCAGAGGAAGGATTGTTGGTGCATCCCCCGTCCTACAGGCCGGGCACGGGGCCCCCTTACGGCACCTCGGCGTCCGAAGTCGGCCCCGCGCCCCGCGCTGGGCCTGGGCACCGGGGGATGTGTGCTGGGGCCAAGCCAGGATCCTTGGAAGCTCTAGCCTCCTGAGGTTTCGTCGTCATGGGAACCCTGCAAGTCCCTGGTCAGGAGAGAATGCGGCACGCAAGGAATCGAGAGCGAAGGTACTTACTCGTCTGCAGCCACATATCTCCTCAGCTTCAGCGGCCGACGGGTGCCATCGCTGCGGCATGGAGATCCCTTCCTCTTCAGGAGCGATTCAAGACTTAGGTGGGGCCGACCGGACCCCGGCGAGCGACCCTCGAGAGGAGGAGCGTTTGGCGGGGAGTCCGGGGCTAAGGCCCCAGGAGCAGGAGCGTCTGGCGGGGTCTTCTGGCCAACGGCTCGAGAGTCATCAGTGGGCGCCTCGCCATCGGCAGCCACCTCAAAGTCATCACCCCGAGCTTCAGGAGACTCTGCCTCCGGAGCATAGGGTTGCGTTGACCCCGCGGTGGCCCCCTTCTGGGTCTCAGGAGTCCCGATCTCCTGGGCCCCCATCGGCGCCAGGCCTCCGGAGGAACCCTCAACAGCTGCTGGCAACAGGCGCCTCCTGCTTCCAAACTTGGGGTGCACGCGCAGGATCGAGTAGCAGGGGAGCCATGAAGACGGGGTTATCAAGAGGTCCCTCAAGACCCTCCGGGCACAACCCCCACTCATCGAATAGGGGTATTTGCCCCACGAAGGCCGTCGTGTTCGATCACTGGTAGAGGAGGCATCCATCTCCAGGAAGGTCGGCGGGCTCGGATTCGCCCGTCAGGAGTTTAAGCACCATGCTCAAGGTCCCAGCGGACAGTGACGGCTCCTGCAGCCTCATGGGATCCTCGACGCCAGCAAGGTCCCACATTGGGCGAGAATGGCGCTGGAGGGGAGCGACGCGCTGCTTGAAAAATTCCTTCACCAACATCGGCACCATCACCTCCAGCTCTTGCAGCCTCGCCAACCTCTTCCAAACGCAAGTAAGGCACCGGTTGGAGAGCTTCGCATGCCCCAAACTGGAGCTGGGCGAGGCCAGCACCCCAGGAGTCAGGAGCAGGGGTTGCACATGCCGGCATCCATAAGCAGCCACTACTTCCGGAACCCCTTCGCATCAGGCGAAAGTTCGAAGTCGATCCACGAGCCGGTGGTTGCGGCCACAGCTTTGAAGGTCGCACATCCTGAGCATTGGCGAGCATCGACCAGCCGGAGCAAGAGGAAATGTGAAACAGGGCCACCAAAGTAGTAATGTTGACCATGGCCTCGCAAAGGAAGGCAAAAACGGCGAGAAGGATAACAGAGCGGGGATCCAGATGCAGTAGGTGGATCTGGTAATGCGAGATTACAGCGTTGAAGAAGGGAGAGAAGGGGGAATCATACTCGCAAGGAGAGCATGGAGATTGATGGGGATCTCAGTGGCACTCATCTCACCCACACACCAAGACGCAGGACGGAGGACCGTTGCCTTCCACTCGTTGGAATCGGCTGCAAGGGCATGGCGGACCTTGTCCAGCCCCTCCTGGTTGATCACCATTGACTGCTCAAGAGCTGTCTCCAAGGCCAAGGGGGCCCGGCCGGGCTGCACAGCTTCCCCTTCTTCCTCGTCGGCTGAGGGGCCATGATGGAAGCCGGAAAAGGGGGCGAGGCACCGACGCCGGATCTATGCACGGAGCTACAAGATTGGGAGAAGAAGAAATGAAGGACAAGCGCGACAATCTACGAGGGCGAGGTGCTTTGGCAACGGGCGACCACTAGGCCTGGCGAATATAAAGACGGCATGGGGAAGTGGAGACGCCCACCTCCCATCAATCGCCACACGTCATCAAGGCCGCAGGCGGTTAGGGCCCGCGGTGCTCCGCACTTGCCCTTTGGCTTCGCCTGGAAGCCAAGTCCGAGTGCGCCTTGGACCCGGGGGGCTACTACCGGCATTCTGGATATGGGGGTATCCAAACTTGCCTGCCTGCGGCCCACCACGTGGCTCCATCAACAACCTGGTACGACCCAGCTTCAGCGTCAACAACTCAAGACCCTCGCGAGGGGCCAAGCCTCGCGAGGCGGACGACACCAAGACCCCCGAGGGGATCGGCCTCCTCAGGCTGGCTCCCGAGGGGCGGAGAGTTCTATGCAAGGTGTACCTCACGAGGCTCAGTTGATGTGATCCATGACGACCAAGGCCAGGCGGGCGTAGAGCGCCAGTTTCCTCTTCGGTGCAAGGGAGGCAAGCCGTAGGTGAACAGTCTAGAGGAATGAGCCAAAGGTTTCCATTTCGGTGCAACAAGACCAAGACCACCAGGACGGCAAGACGGAGGTCATCACCGAGCCCACCGCAGCATCACGACCAGGGGCTTTTCACAGGCGAATACCACTTTAGTCAGGATAAGATGTACTACTTGTCCCCTTTCAAATCCGCCCGTTGTGGGATCCCTTCCCACCAACATTTGGGAAGAGGACCAAGGCCATTATAAATAGAACATAGCCACCAACATAGAGGGGCATCTAGTTCACACCCCACCAGCTCTCTGGAGCTCAAGAACACCTCACCTCCTGAGGCCAGTTCATCCATTGTACTAGTTCATCCTCAGCCCTTCGAGGCAATCCACCCAAAATGCTGGAGTAGGGTATTACACCACAAGGTGGCCCGAACCAGGATAAACTGTTATGTCTCTTTGTCTCTTCGAGCTCGTCACACTAGGCCTAGGAGAATCGCGAGTAGGCAGGCTGCGTAGGTTGAGATCTCCGCATGCACCCCAGAGTTTGAACCTTTCAAGGGTTTGCGGAACCCGTAATCCGAAAGTTCTCAAGTTGAGCACAAGGGGCTTCAACCTTCGGTAGACCTCTTCTGCGGACTCACCCTCATTCGTCACAAAGAGATTGACTTCTTGCTTGAGCAAAGCCAATCTAGATCTTCGAATTGCTTCATCTCCTTCGAGAGCCTCCTCAAGGCAATCCCATATTTCTTTTGCGGTTTTAAGGAGAGCAATGGAGTCACTATAGTCTTCGGTCATAGCGATGCACAACATGTTGTGTGCATTTGCATTGATTTGGTCATCAACCGCTTCTCTTGGAGTGAGATTCATTGGGTCCTTGGGGTTGAATCCATTTACCACAATCCACCATAGTTGATTTGAAGCACTATGCATGTAAGAATCCATATCTAGCTTTCTCTTAGCAAACGCATTAGCATTCAAAGGGGGCGGAGGCCCAACATGATTAATGAGAGGATGTTGCAAAGGTTGGGGTTAGTAAAAGGGTTCCACGGCATTGTACATGGGAACTTGAGTATGAGCCGGAGATGCAAGAGGTTCTCTTGAGTCATCCGCATCATGAATGACATTTGCATCAAATGAGTTTGATGTGGATGTCGAGGGCTTTAAGCAAGCATCAATTTCCTCCTTGACCGAGGACCGAACTTGTTTCAACATAGAGGCTTTAAGGTCCACAAACATTGAAAGAATATTGGCCTCGGTCAAAGGAGCACCCGGGTTAAAAGGAGCGGCGGGAGCAATGATAGGGGCACCAAGTACCTCGGGCAAGGCGAGGGGGAGGTTTTGACCATCCTCCGCAATGGGTGCACCACCTCCCTCATTCCCTAGATCGACCATATCATCTAAGGTTGAAAAACCTTATATTAGAGCACGGGGCTCTAATACCATTGAAAGGATCGATACGGTCGACTAGAGGGGGGAGGGTGAATAGGAGACTACAATTTTTAATCTTTCTTGTCAATTTTAAGGTTTAGCGGATAAATAGGGTTCACTAGATATGCAACTAGGTGAACACAACCTATATGACAAGCAAGCTTAAGGCAAGATATTCTAGGCAACAATCTAATTAGCAAGCCAACAAGCATACAAGGGTAATAAAGGTGCAAAAAAGGATTAACCACAAGTGAGTCGAGGATGCGGATTTTATCCCGAAGTTCACTCTTCCTTGGGGAAGAGCTACTCTCCGTTTAGAGCGGTGTCGGAGCCAAAGCTTGCAGAACGCCACGAAGGCTCACCGTAATCTCTTTTGAGTCACCCCCAATGGATTATCCTCAAATCACTCGGGGTTGGTCTTGAAGGTAACCACCACACCTTTACAAACTTCTCCGGAGCACACCACAAGCAAGGAAGCTTTCGGAGGAACCTCTAACCGCCAAGGAGCCCAAGCTCCAAGAGTAACAAATCAATGGGAAGAAATGTTGCGGGGAACGCGATTTGGTTTGCTCAAGATGTAGATCAGGTCTTGCTCTCCCAATCCCCAAAGTTTCAACAAGTTTGGGTGGAGGGATTGAGAGTATTGAGCAAAATGAGGTGTAGCAATGATGGAGCTCAACAAGACATTAGGGTTAGGGATGGAGGAAGAAGAAGGGGGGTTATAGTGTTTGTCCCGGGTGGCCATTTCTGCCCGTTGGACCCCATGCGCATGGACTAAGTCAGCCCCGTGCACACAGGGTACTCAGAGACTTTCACACCACCCCGTCCGCACGGGGGTCAAAAGCACCGTGCACACGGGGTACTCAGAGAGTTTACGCAGTACCCTGTGCGCACGGGGGTCAACAGAGCACGTGCGCACGGGTTACCCAGAGAGTTACGCAGTACCCCATGCACACAGGGGTCAAAAGACCCCATGCGCATGGGGTACCCAATAACTTTCTGTTATAAGCTTTCTGACTAGCACATGCACGCACACTAAGATTTTAGGTGGTAGGAATGGGTAGGCTAGTGTATAAGGTTTGGCAAAGACATTCCCACACAACTTTCATCCACACCAACCCCTCTTAATAGTGCGGTCTTTCCTACGACTCGAAGCAAACCAAAAACTAAAACCTTCGACTCTCTAGTAGACCACGCCTTTGACCTTTTTGAATTGGGGGGCCATCCATCACAAAGCACTTGGAACTAATATCCCAAGGTAAACTCTAGCAACCGATATTAGTTCGACGAACCACATTGTCATCACACCAAAACATAGTATAAGTGCCACTTGCACTTTCACCTCTACATCATGTCATCTTACTTAAGGCGTTACTCCGTTCTTTATGAACTTAATACTCTAGATGCATGCTTGATAGCGTTGGATGTGTGGAGTAATAGTAGTAGATGCAGGCAGGAGTCGGTCTACTTGACACGGACGTGATGCCTATATGCATAATCATTGCCTTGGATATTGTCATAACTTTGCGCTTTTCTATCAATTGCTCGACAGTAATTTTTTCACCCACCGTATTATTTGCTTTCAAGAGAGAAGCCTCTAGTGAAACATATGGCCCCCGGCTCTATTTTCCATCATATTTGCTTTCCGATCTACTATTTTGCAATTTTTATTTTCAGATCTATAAACCAAAAAAAATATTTAGTTACCTTTTAGTTTTACCTATCCCTATCAGATGTCACCTTTGTAATTGACCGTCAAGGGATTGACAACCCCTTTATCGCGTTGGGTGCAAGTGTTTGATTGTTTGTGCAGGTGCAAAGATTGGGGACTTGATTGTACTTCCTACTGTATTGATACCTTGGTTCTCTAACCGAGGGAAATACTTATCTCTACTTTTATGCATCACCCTTTCATCTTCAAGGGAAAAACCAATGCAGGCTCAAGAAGTAGCAGGAAGAATTTCTGGAGCCGTTGCCGGGGAGGTCTACATCAAGCCTGCCAAGTACCCACCATAAACTCTCATCTCTTGCATTACATTATTTTCCATTTGCCTCTCATTTTTCTCTCCCCCACTTCTAAAATGATTTTCAGAAAAATACAAAAATATTTTCCTTTTTATTCGCCCTTCTTCCATTTGTCTTTTCGTTTGATTTTTGTTTGCTCGTGTGTTAGATTGCTTGCTTTGTCACGATGACTCAAGAGAATACCAAGTTGTGTGATTTTTCCAATACCAATAATAATGATTTTATTAGTACTCCGATTGCTCCCGCCACTAGTGCGGAATCTTATGAAATTAATGCCGCTTTGTTGAATCTTGTTATGAAAGAACAATTTTCCGGCCTTCCTAGTGAAGATGCCGCATCCCATCCAAACACTTTCGTTGAATTGTGTGATATGCAAAAGAAGAAAGATGTGGATAATGATATTGTTAAACTGAAGCTATTTCCGCTCTTGCCTCGAGATCATGCTAAAACTTGGTTTTTATCTTTGCCTAAGAATAGTATTGATTCATAGAATAAGTGCAAAGATGCTTTTATTTCCAAGTATTTTCCTCCCACTAAGATCATCTCCTTTAGGAATGATATTGTGAATTTTAAGCAACTTGATCATGAACATGTTGCACAATCTTGGGAGAGGATGAAATTGATGATAAGAAATTTCCCTACTCATGGTTTAAGTTTATGGATGATTATACAAAAAATTTATGCCGGATTGAATTTTGCTTCTAGAAATCTTTTAGATTCGGCCACGAGAGGCACTTTTATGGAAATCACATTAGGAGAAGCTACTAAACTCGTAGATAATATTATGTCTAATTATTCTCAGTGGCACACCGAAAGATCTTCTACTAGTCAAAAAGTGCATGCAATTGAAGAGATTAATGTTTTGAGTGGAAAGATGGATGAGCTTATGAAATTGTTTTCCAGTAAGAGTGCTCCTATTGATCCTAATGATATGCCTTTGTCCACTTTCATTAAGAACAATAATGAATCTATGGATGTGAATTTTGTTGGTAGGAATGATGTCTGCTAGAACTACGTAGGTATTTCCCTAAAGAGGAAGGGATGATGCAGTATAGCAATGGTAGGTATTTCCCTCAGTGATGAGACCAAGGTTATTGAACCAGTAGGAGAACCTCCTCACGCCATGTAAACAGCACCTGCGCACAAATAACAAATACTCGCAACCTGACGTGTTAAAGGGGTTGTCAATCCCTTTCGGGTACGGCGCCTCTAGATAGGCAAATAACATGAGGTAAAAGTGGTAGATAGGATAAATAGATTGCGGAACAAATAAATTACAGCAAGGTATTTTTGTTTTTTGGTTTAATAGATTTGAAAATAAATGCAAAGGAAAATAGATCACAAAGGAAAATATGATGAAAAGAGACACAGGGGCCGTATGTTTCACTAGTGGCTTCTCTCGAGAAAAATAACAAACAATGGGAAAACAATTACTGTTGGGCAATTGATAGAACTTCAAATAATCATGACGATATCTAGGCAATGATAATTATATAGGCATCACATCCAAGATTAGTAGACCGACTCCTGCCTACATCTACTACTATTACTCCACACATCTCTAGCATGCATCTAGTGTATTAAGTTCATGGAGAAACGGAGTAATGCAATAAGAATGATGACATGATATAGACAAGATCTATCTATTTATAGATAGACCCCATCAGTTTATCCTTAGTAGCAATGATACATACGTGTCAGTTCCCCTTCTGTCACTGGGATCAAGCACCGTAAGATCGAACCCACTACAAAGCACCTCTTTCCATTGCAATATAAATAGATCAAGTTGGCCAAACAAAACCTAAATATCAGAGAAGAAATACGAGGCTATAGGCAATCATGCATATAAGAGTTCAAAGAAGACTCAAATAGCTTTCATGGATAAAAACATAGATCTGATCATAAACTCCAAGTTCATCGGATCCCAACAAACACACCGCAAAAAGGCTTACATCATATGGATCTCCAAGAGACCATTGTATTGATAATCAAGAGAGAGAGAGGAAGCCATCTAGCTACGAATTACGGACCCGTAGGTCTACAAAGAACTACTCACACATCATCGGAGAGACACCAATGGAAGTGGTGAACCCCTCTGTGATGGTGTCTAGATTGGATCTGGTGGTTCTGGACTCTGCGGTGGCTGGAATTGATTTTCGTCGACTCCCCTAGGGTTTCTAGAATATTGGGGTATTTCTAGAGGAAAAAGGCGGTTCGGGGGGCACCCGAGGTGGGCACAACCCACCAGGGCACGCCTGGGCCTCCTAGCGCACCCTGGTGGGTGCTGCCCTCCTCGAGGCACCCCCCAGGTGCAGCCTTGGCCCATTGGATGTCTTCTGGCCCAAAAAATCCTCAAGAAGTTTCATTGCGTTTGGACTCCATTTGATATAGATTTCCTGCGATGTAAAAAAACATGTAGAAAACAGCAACTGGCACTGGGCACTATGTTAATAGGTTAGTATCAAAAAATGATATAACATGACTATAAAATGATTGTAAAACATCTAGAATGATAATATAATAGCATGGGACAATCAAAAACTATAGACACATTGGAGACGTATCAGCATCCCGAAGCTTAATTCCTGGTCGTCTTCTAGTAGGTAAATGATAAAAACAGAATTTTTGATGTGGAATGCTACCTAACATGTTCATCCCATTTCTTTTCTTTATAGCATGGACATATGGACTTTTATATGATTCAAAGCAATAGTCTAGTTTTGACATGAAGACTTTAATACTCAATCATACCAACAAGAAACCATGTCTTTCAAAATATCAACACTAAAGCAAGTTATCCCTGGCCCATTATGCTCAGTCATTGATCCATTCATGAAACACACTCGAATATTAGCTATACCCAATGCTCAAATACGATCATAGTGCCCCTTAGTTGGTGCTTTATAAGAGAAGATGGAGACTCAAATTCAAAACTAAAAATTGCATAAGTAAAAGAAAGGCCCTTCGCGGAGGGAAGTAGGGATTTGTAGAGGTGTCAGAGCTCAAAGCTTAAATTCAGAGATAAAAACATTTTTGAGAGGCATACTTTTCCCACCAACGAAAACGACTTAGAGATCTCAAAACTTTCCATGATAGATACATCATAGGAGGTTCCCAAACAGAAAATAAAGTTTATTCCATTTTCCACCATTACTTTTACTTTCCATGGCTAACCGTATCCACGGGCGCCCTCCATAGCAACACTTTCCAAGGAATCTACTATTTGAAAACATAAAGTAAATTCATTTTTCATTTTGGGAATGGGCATCCCTAATACCTTTGTCGTACTCTTGTTCAATGACAAGTGAATAAACACTCATCGTGAGAATAACACATCTAGCATGGAAAATATTGGTCACCCATCACCGCCTCGCGAGCGGTAGAGCACACAAAAGAGAAAATTATTTTGAAAAATAGAGATGGCACATGAAAATTTGCTTAGAACGGCATGGAAATACCGCATATAGGTAGGTATAGTGGACTCATAAGGCAAAACTGGTTTAAAGGGTTTTGGATGCACAAGTAGTGATCATACATAGTGTAAAATGAAGGCTAGCAAAAGATTGAGAAGCAACCAACCAAAAAGCAAAAAATCTCGTACCCAAGCATTAAGCATAAGTAACACCGAATAATGCACCATAAGTAGGATATAAATTTCATTGCATAACTATTGACTTTCGTGCTTGCATAGGGAATCAAAATCCTTAACATCAATATTCTTACTAAAGCACAGTTACTCATCAACATGACTCACATATCATATCGTCATGTCTCAAAACCATTACTAAGAATCAAGTTTATTTTGTCCAATGACCTTCATGGAAGTTTTTATTATATCCTCCTTGGATATCTATCTCTTTGGTACTATTTTCATATGTTGCTTTCAATAAGCTCAAACAAATATAAGTGAAGATCATGAGCATAATTTTTTCTTTCTCTCAAAATAATCTAAGTGAAGAAAGAGAGAATTTCTTAAAACTTTAATAACTCCCAAATAAATCTAAGTGAAGCATGAGAGCATTTCTTCAAGAATAAAAAATCGCACTGTGCTCAAAAAGTTATAAGTGAAGCACTAGAGCAAATCCATGGCTCTAAAAATTTAAGTGAAGTATAGGAGCAAGCATAGAATATGTTTTGGCTCTCTCAAAAGGGTGTGTCCAGCAAGGATTGAACACTTAAAACACAAATCAAAACAAGCAAAGACTCGTATCATACAAGACGCTCCAAGCAAAACTCATATTATGTGACGAATAAAAATATGTTTCAAGTAAAATACCGATGGTTTTTAAAAGAGAGCGGGGATGCCACTCGGGGGCATCCCCAAGCTTAGTTGCTTGCTAATTCTTTAATATTATCTTTGGGTGCCTCGGGCATCCCCAAGCTTAGCGTTTTGCTAATCCTTATTCCTTCATCCATCGTAAGATCACCCAAAACTTGAAAACTTCAATCACACAAAACTCAAACAAAACCTTCATGAGATCCGTTAGTATAAGAAAACAAATCACTACTATAAGTACTGTAGCAACCCTATTCTTATTTTTTTGCATTATATCTACTGTATTCAAACTTTTCTATGGCGAAAACTCATCAAATAAAACCATAAATCATCAAAACAAGCACACAACGCAAAGAAAACAGAATCTGTAAAAAACAGAACATCCCGTACAAATCTGAATATTTCGAATACTTCTATAACTCCAAAAATTCTGAACTAAATTGGTGGACGTGAGCAATTTTTCTATTAATCTTCTTAAAAATAATAAACTCAAAAGCACTATTGTGTTAAAAATTGAAAAATAATCTCGTGAGCGCAAAAGTTTTTGTTTTTCAGCAAGATCAAATCAACTTTCACCCAAATCTTCCCAAAGGCCTTGTTTGGCACAAACACTAATTAAAACACAATAAACACAATAATAATAGTAGCATAACTGTGCTAACACACAAGAACAGAAAACAAAAAGCAAAAATAAATTTTATTCATTGGGTTGCCTCCCAACAAGCGCTATCGTTTTACGCCCCTAGCTAGGCATAACGCATAGGATCTAAGTGTTGTCATCTTTGGTTCTAGATCCATAAGATACCCTCATGATTGATTCATATGGTGGCCTAATTATCTTTCTAGGGAAGTGTTCCATTCCCTTCCTTAGTGGAAACTGAAATTTCATATTGCCTTCTTTCATATCAATCACAGCACCAATAGTACGCAAAAAACAGTCTACCAAGAATAATTGGACAAGACGGATTGCAATCAATATCAAGAACAATAAAATCTATGGGCACATAAATCCTATTTGCAAGAATAAGAACATCATTAATTCTTCCCATAGGCTTTTTAATAGTAGAATCCGCCAAGTGCAAATTTAAAAAGCATTCTTCAATATTTGTGAGACCAAGCACATCACATGGAGATTTCGGAATTGTACAAACACTAGCACCCAAGTCACACAAAGAAAACACTCATAATTTTTAATCTTGACTTTGATAGTAGGTTCCCACTCATCGTGCAATTTTCTAGGAATTGAAACTTCTAATTCCAACTTTTCTTCAAAAGCTTTCATCATGGCATCAACAATATGTTTATTAAAAGCTTTATTTTGTTCATAAGCATGGGGTGAATTTATGATGGATTGCAACAAAGAAATACAATTAACCAAAGATAAACTATCATAATTAAAGTCTTTATAATCCAAAATAGTGGGCACATCACTAGTTAAAGTCTTGACCTCTTCAAACCCACTTTTATCAAAATTTTCAACAAGATTTTCACCCTCTGAATTATAGGGATGCCTTCTAACTAAAGTTGACTTTTCTCCAGTCCCTTTTTTTACTAAACAAGGAATCAATTGAAGAAACACCAATCATTTTAAGATATTCATCACTTTTATGATAGTAATCACTAGAAAACGCTCTTTCTAAAAATTCACTTTTAGCTCTAAGCATAGCGGTTCTTTTCTTACTTTCATCCATAGAAACATAAAGAGTTTTAATTGATTCTTCAACTTTAGGCACAAAATTTTTCATCTCGAGAGTTTCTACATCATGAGAAATTCTATCAACACTTCTAGACAAATCATCAATTTTATTCATCTTTTCTTCCATCAAAGTATTGAAAGCTTTTTGACTATTGATATATTCTTTTATATTGTTCTCAAGATCAGAGGTGTTTCTATTACTATTATAAGTAGGATTACCATAGGAATTACCATAATTACTAGAGGAATTACTAGGAAAAGGCCTAGGATTAAAATTACCTCTATAAGCATTGTTATTGAAATTGTTTCGTGAACAAAATTCGCATCTATGGCATCACTATTTTGCTCAATAAAGGTGGACAAAGGCACATCATTAAAATCAACAGGAGCACTTTTATTAGCAACCAACTTCATAATAGCATCAACTTTTTCACTCAAAGAATTTATTTCTTCTACCGAATTGACCTTTTTACTAGCCGGAGCTCTTTCGGTATGCCATTGTCAGTAATTTGCCATAATATTGTCTAGAAATTTAGTAGCTTAACCCAAAGTAATTTCCATAAAAGTACCCCCAGTGGCAGAATCTAAAAGATTACGAGAAACAAAATTCAACCCCACATAAATTTTGTGTATGATCATCCAAAGATTTAACCCATGAGTTGGGCAATTCCTTAGCATCAATTTCATCCTTTCCCAAGATTGTGCAACATGCTCATGATCAAGTTGCTTCAAATTCATGATCTGGGTTCTAAGGGAAATAATTTTTGCGGGCGGAAAATACTTAGTGATAAAAGCATCCTTGCACTTGTTCCAAGAATCGATACTATTGCGAGGCAAAGAAGAAAACCAAATTTTTGCACGATATCACAAAGAAAACGGAAATAACTTCAACTTCACAACATCATTGTCCACATCTTTTTTTTGCATATCACATAATTCCACGAATGTGTTAAGATGGGACGCGACATCCTCATTAGGAGTATCGGCAAATTGATCTTTCATGACAAGATTCAGCAAAGCAGTATTAATATCACAAGACTCTGCACTAGTGGAGGGAGGAGCAATCGGAGTGCTAATAAAATCATTGTTATTTGTATTTTGAGAAATCACACAACTTGGTGTTCTCTTGAGTCATGATGACTTCACAACAATATTGCACTCAGAAACATATCTGACGAGAAAACGGCGAATGAAAAAGAGGGCGAATAAAACGGCAATTTTTTGTGAAGTGGGGGAGAGGAAAATGAGAGGCAAATGGCAAATAATGTAAATTGCAAGGAGATGAGATTTTTGATTAGGAACCTGGTTGATGTTGAAGATCCTCCATGGCAACGGCACCAGAAATTTCTTTTGATGTCAGCTAGAACTACGTCAATATTTTCCAAAAGAGGAAGGGATGATGCAGTATAGCGACGTAGGTATTTCCCTTAGTTATGAGACCAAGGTTGTCGAACCAATAGGAGAACCAACTCACACCACGTAAACATCACCTGCACACAAATAGCAAATACTCGCAACCCGACGTGTTAAAGGGGTTGTCAATCCCTTCCGGGTATGGCGCCTTAAGATAGGAAAATAATGTGAGGTAAAAGTGGTAGATAGGATAAATAAATCGCGGAACAAATAAATTGCAGAAAGGTATTTTTGTATTTTTGGTTTAATAGATCTAAAAATAAATGCAAAGGAAAATAGATCGCAAAAGCAAATATGATGAAAAGAGACCCAAGGGCCGTAGGTTTCACTAGTGGCTTCTCTCAACAATAATAGCAAATGGTGGGAAAACAATTATTGTTGGCAATTGATAGAACTTCAAATAATCATGGCGATATCCAGGCAATAATCATTATATAGGCATCACATCCAAGATTAGTAGACCGACTCCTGCCTGCATCTACTACTATTACAACACACATCGACCGCTATCCGGCATGCATCTAGTGTATTAAGTTCATGGAGAAACAGAGTAATGCAATAATAACGATGACATGATGTAGACAAGATCTATCTATATAGAGATAGACCCCATCTTTTTATCCTTAGTAGCAACAATACATACGTGTCGGTTCCCCTTCTGTCATTGGGATCAAGCATCGTAAGATCAAACCCACTACAAAGCACATCTTCCCATTGCAAGATAAATAGATCAAGTTGGCCAAAAAAACCAAATATCATAGAAGAAATACGAGGCTATAAGCAATCATGCATATAAGAGATCAAATAAGACTCAAATAACTTTCATGGATAAAAACATAGATCTGGTCATAAACTGTAGTTCATCGGATCCCTACAAACACACCCCAAAAAGGCTTACATCATATGGATATACAAGAGACCATTGTATTGATAATCAAGAGAGAGAGAGAGAGAGAGGAATCCATCTAGCTACTAACTATGGACCCGTAGGTCTACAAAGAACTACTCACGCATCATCGGAAAGGCACCAATGGAAGTGGTGAACCCCTCCGTGATGGTGTCTAGATTGGATCTGGTGGTTCTGGACTCTGCGGCGGATGGAATTGATTTTCGTCGACTCCCCTAGGGTTTCTGGAATATTGGGGTATTTATAGAGCAAAGAGGCGGTTCAGGGGGCACCCGAGGTGGGCACAACCCACCAGGGCGCGCCTGGGCCTCCTGGCACGCCTTGGTGGGTGCTGACCTCCTTGAGGCACCCCCAGGTGCATCCTTGGCCCACTGGATGTCTTCTAGCCCAAAAAAATCCTCAAGAAGTTTCGTTGCGTTTGGACTCCGTTTGATATTGATTTCCTGTGATGTAAAAAAACCATGCAGAAAACAGCAACTAGCACCGGGCACTATGTCAATAGGTTAGTACTAAAAAATGATATAAAATGACTATAAAATTATTGTAAAACATCCAAGAATGATAATATAACAGCATGGAACAATCAAAAATTATAGATACATTGGTGACGTATCAAGGAACAACTTTGGTAATAACACGTATAGAGCTAATAGTAATTCTAGGCCGTTTCCTATTAATTCCTATAATAATTATGGTAATTCCTGCAACAATTCTTATGGAAATTATAATAAGATGCCCTCTGACCTTGAGAACAATATTAAATAATTTATTAGTTCTCAAAAGAATTTCAGTGCTATGGCTGAAGAAAAATTGCTTAAGATTGATGATTTGGCTAGTTACATGGATAGAAATTCTCTTGAGATTGATTCTTTGAAAGTTAGATCTATTCCACCCAAGCATTATATTAATGAGTCTCTAAAATCTATGAGAATTTCTATTGATGAATGTAAAGATAGAACCGCTAGGATGCGTGCTAAGCGAGATTGGTTTGTAAAAACATGTTCTTCAATTTCTTGTGAAAGTAATGATTGAAGATCTCAAAGTGATTTATGTGAATCCTATTGAATCTTTATTTTCTAATATAAATCTTGATAAAGATGGGATTGGAGATGAGTCAACTTTAGCTAGAAGGCGTCCCAATGGTTTGGAGTTTATAGATCTTGATGCAAAAATTGATAAAAGTGGGATTGGAGAGGTCAAAACTTTAAGTAGCAATGAACCCACTCTTTTGGATTTCAAGGATTTTAATTATGATAATTGTTCTCTAATAGATTGTATTTCCTTGTTGCAATCCATGTTAAATTCTCCTCATGCTTATAATCAAAATAAAGCTTTTACTAACCATATTGTTGATGCTGTGATGAAATCTTTTGAAGAAAAACTTGAGTTGGAAGTTTCTATCCCTAGAAACCTTTATGATGTGTGGGCACCTACTATTAATATTAAAATTAAATATTATGAGTGCCATGCTTTGTGTAATTTGGGTGCTAGCGTTTCCACGATTCCGAAAACTTTATGTGATGTGCTAGGTTTTCATGAAATTGATGATTGTTCTTTAAATTTGCATCTTGCGGATTCCACTATTAAGAAACCTATAGGAAGGATTAATGATGTTCTTATTGTTGCAAATAGGAATTATGTGCCCGTAGATTTCATTGTTCTTGATATAGATTGCAATCCTACATGTCCTATAATTCTTGGTAGACCTTCCCTTAGAACGATTGGTGCATTTATTGCTATGAAAGAAAGAAACATTTAGATTTCAATTTCCATCAAGGAATGGCATGGAACACTTTCCTAGAAATAAAGTTAAGTTGCCATATGAATCTATTATGAGAGCTACTTATAGACTGCATACCAAAGATGACAATACCTAGATCTATTGCAATATGCCTAGCTAGGGGCGTTAAACAATAGCGCTTGTTGGGAGGCAACCCAATTTTATTTTTGTTCTAGCTTTTTGTTTCTATTTTTTTTTAATAAATTTTTCATCTTGCCTCTGGTTAGATGTGTTTTTATGTTTTAAGGAGTGTTTGTGCCAAGTAAGACCTTTGGGATGGCTTACTGTGATAGTGGATTTGATCTTACTGAAAAATAGAAACTTTTGCGCCCAGTAAAATGATTCTCATAATTAACTGAAGCATTCTTTTGATCTGAATTTTTTACACAAGATTGATATACAAATTTTCCAGGTTGTCCTAATTTTTCAGAATTGTTGGAGTTACAGAAGTATACGAAGTTTCCTGATTACTACAGACTGTTCTGTTTTAAATAGATTTTGTTTTTCTTGTGTTGGTTGCTATTTTGATGAATCTATGGGTAGTATCGTGGGGGTATGAACCGTGAAGAAGTTGTAATACGGTAGATATTACACCAATATAAATAAATAATGAGTTCACAACAGTACCAAAAGTGGTGATTTATTTTCTTATACTAACGGATCTCATGAGTTTTCTGTTGAATTTTGTGTCGTGAAGTTTCCAATTTTTGGGTAAAGATTTGATGGACTATGGAATAAGGAGTGGCAAGAGCCTAAGCTTGGGGATTCCCAAGGCACCCAAAGGAAATATTCAAGGACAACCAAGAGCCTAAGCTTGGGGATGCCCTGGATGGCATCCCCTCTTTCGTCTTCGTCTATCGGTAAATTTACTTGAGGCTATATTTTTATTCACCACATGATATGTGTTTTTCTTGGAGCGTCTTGTATGATATGAGTCTTTTCTTTTTAGTTTGCCACAATCATCCTTGCTGTACACACCTTTTGAGAGGGACACGCATGAATCGTGATTTGTTAGAATACTCTATGTGCTTCACTTATATCTTTTGAGCTAGGAAATTTTGCTCTAGTGCTTCACTTATATAATTTTAGAGCACGGAGGTGGCTTTATTTTATAGAAATTATTGAACTCTCTTGCTTCACTTATAATATTTTGAGAGTCTTTATAAACAGCATGGTAATTTTCTTTGGTTATGATTTTAGTCCTAATATGATAGGCATCCAAAGGAGATATAATAAAAACTTTCATATAGAGCATTGGATACATGAGAAGTTTGATTCCTTGCATTTGTTTTGAGATATGAAGATGGTGATATTGGAGTCATGCTAGTAGTAAATTGTGGAGTCAAAGAAATATTGCGTTAAGGTTTGTGATTCCCGTAGCATGCACATATGGTCTTCTAGTTATGTGATGAAGTTGGGGCACAATTTTTCTTGATTGTTTTCCTTTGCGTGAAAGTCAGGAGCGCACGATGGTTAACTCCTACCAACCTCTCCGCTAGGAGCATGCGTAGTAGTACTTTGCTTCGAGGGCTAATAGATTTTTTGCAATAAGTATGTGAGTTCTTTATGACTAATGTTGAGTCCATGGATTATACGCACTCTCACCCTTCCACCTTTGCTAGCCACTCTAGTATCGCGCAACTTTCACTAGTGCATTAAACCCACTTTATACCCTTCCTCAAAAGAGCCACCATGCCTACCTATTATGGCATTTTCATAGCCATTCCGAAATATATTGCCATGTAACTCCACCGTTCCGTTTATTATGACACATATCATCATTGTCATATTGCTTTGCATGATCATGTAGTTGGCATAGTATTTGTGGCTTGGCCACCGTTCACATTTTTATACATGTCACTCTTGATCATTGCACATCCCGATACACCGCCGGAGGCATCCATATAGAGTCATACCTTTGTTCTAGTATCAAGTTGTAATTTTGAGTTGTAAGTAAATAAAAGTGTGATGATCATCATTATTAGAACATTGTCCCATGTGGGGTTATCAAAAGAAAGAGGCCAAAAGAGTCTCCAAAAAAAGAGGAGTCTAAAAAAAGAAAGAGAAAAAAATAAAAAATAAAAAAAGAGAAAAAGAGAGAAGGGACAATGTTACTATCCTTTTCCACACTTGTGCTTCAAAGTAACACCATGTTCTTCATGATAGAGAGTCTCCTATTTTGTCACTTTCATATATTACTAGTGGGAATTTTTTGTTATAGAACTTGGCTTGTATATTCCAACGTTGGGCTTCCTCAAATGCCCTAGGTATTCATGAGCAAGCAAGTTGATGCACACCCACTAGTTTTGTTTTGAGCTTTCGTACACTTATAGATCTAGTGCATCCATTATATGGCAATCCCTACTCACTCACATTGATATCAATTGATGGACATCTCCATAGTCCAATGATTTGCCTAGTTGATGTGAGACTTTCTCCCTTATTTTGTCTACCACCACCTTCTACTCCACCCATAATGCTATGTCCATGGCTCACGCTCATGTATTGCGTGAAGAGTTGAAAAGGCCGAAGCGCATTAAAAAATGAAACAATTGCTTGGCTGACACCGGGGTGGGCATGATTTATATTTTGTGCTAAGAAGAGGGAGCATAACAAGACTATATGATTTTGTAAGGATAAATTTCTTTAGTCATATTATTTTTGAAGCTTAATGATTTGCTTTCTAGAATGCTTTAAGTATTATTGTTTTTGTGCCAATGAACTTTTGTTTTGAATCATACGAATCTGAATATTCATGCCAAATAAAAGAGATTGCATTGATAAATATGTTAGGTAGCATTCCACATCAAAAATACTATCTTTATCATTTACCTACTCGAGGACGAGTAGGAATTAAGCTTGGGGATGCTTGATACATCTCCAACGTATCTATAAGATTGTTCCATGCTATTATATTATCTCTTTTCGATGTTTTATATGCATTAATATGATATTTTATATTATTTTTGGGACTAACCTATTAACCTAGAGCCCAGTGCCAGTTTCTGTTTTATTTTCCTTGTTTTGGGGTTTTACAGAAAAGGAATATCAAATGGAGTCCAAACGGAATAAAACTTTCGCGATGATTTTTCTTGGACCAGAAGACACCTGCGAGACTTGGAGATGAAGTCAGAAGACCCACAAGGCGACGACAAGCCATAGGGGAGCGACCTGGGGGTAGGCTCCCCCTAGCTTATGGCCCCCTCGGGAGTCCACCCACCTACTTCTTTGTCCTATAAATTCACATATATTCCAAAATGCTAAGAACAAGCCACGAAAATACTTTTTCGCCGCCCCAGGTCTCTGACCTTGTGAGATCCCATCTGGTGGCTATTTCCGGTACTCTGTCGGAGGGTGATTCGATCATGAAGGGCTTCTACATCAACCTTATTGCCCTTCCGATGAAGCGTGAGTAGTTTACCTCAGACCTACGGGTCCACAGCTAGTAGCTAGATAGCTTCTTCTCTCTCTTTGATTCTCAATACCATGTTCTCCTCGATGTTCTTCAGAGATATATCCGATGTATTATTCTTTCGCGGTGTGTTTGTCGAGATCTGATCAATTGTGGATCTATGATCAGATTATCTATGAATATTATTTGAATCTTCTCTGGATTCTTATATGCATGATTTCATATCTTTGTATTTGTCTTCGAATTATCGGTTTGCTTTGGCCAACTAGATTGGTATTTCTTGCAATGGGAGAGGTGCTTAGTTTTGGGTTCAATCTTGCAGTGTCCTCACCCAGTGACAAAGTAGGGATAGTGAGGCACGTATTGTATTGTTGCCATCGAGGATAAAAAGATGGGGTTTTCATCATATTGCTTGAGTTTATCCCTCTACATCATGTCATCTTACTTAAGGCGTTACTCTGTTCTTTATGAAGTTAATACTCTAGATGCATGCTGGATAACGGTCGATGTGTGGAGTAATAGTAGCAGATGAAGGTAGGAGTCGGTCTACTTGACATGGACGTGATGCCTATATGCATAATCATTGCCTTGGATATCCTCATAACTTTGCGCTTTTCTATCAATTGCTCGACAGTAATTTGTTCACCCACCGTATTATTTGCTTTCAAGAGAGAAGCCTCTAGTTAAACCTATGGCCCCCGGGTCTATTTTCAATAATATTTGCTTTCCAATCTACTATTTTGCAATCTTTTTTTCAGATCTATAAACCAAAAAACCCAAAAATATTTAGTTACCTTTTAGTTTTACCTATCTCTATCAGATCTCACCTTTGCAATTGACCGTGAAGGGATTGACAACCCCTTTCTCGCGTTGGGTGCAAGTGTTTGATTGTTTGTGTAGGTGCATAGATTGGGGACTTGCTTGTACCTCCTACTGGATTGATACCTTGGTTCTCTAACTGAGGGAAATACTTATCTCTACTTTGCTGCATCACCCTTTCCTTTTCAAGGGAAAAACTAACGCAAGCTCAAGAACTAGAAGTGTACTAAGTACGTGTGAAAATCACGAGATTGTAAGTTGTCCTATCAGTGAGCCCAACACCCGGCTTATACAACATACCAAGGGTCCTAGGGTTGCATATCCTGTTCGGCTATGTTGGTGGAGGTAAAGTCCTCCATGACTCTGGTATCTTCAGATGCCATGTCTTCCAGAGTCTTCGTATAATTCATCGTGGGCTGCTAAATGTGGCCCGGGACGGAACCAAACTAGGGTCCTCAGCCTGACGCATGAGGTAGGGAACCGACGTGGTGAGAGACCCCTCGGCCGGGACACCGTCAACTGGTGTAGGATAACGTACTATGTAACAATTTTTTACGCTATATGATCAAGCCCGTGATCACTATGAAGATGATGGATAGATCCAATCTCACCAACAAGAACGCATTAGAGAGGAAGAAGATGTTGGTGATGATCCAACGATTCCTGCAACTAGGTTTATACCTCGCAACCTTGAGAATTTTCCACTCATCAAGAGTCAAAGTAAACTACCCCTCTGCGGTATCCACGCGTACTGAAGTAGTGATCCGGCAGCACTTCATCGTCCAGGACAAAGAACGCCAAGAGAACTAGAGGGAGGAGCGGCCTAGCAGCATGCTGGTCAAAAATAGGAGAGGGAGAGGTGGTGCGAGGGAGGGGAGCAACTGCCTTGGGACTTGTATCCTTTGGGGTGCACCCCTTCCCACTATTTATAGTTGGCCAGGAAGGGCCAACTGACTTGGGGAGGGAGTCACCGTTGGGGCCGACGCACTAGGAGGTGGAGTCCTCCTGGGATTCTGCCTCCTGTTCCGCCCACTCCTCCTCGCTGCGCCCCACTATAGGGGCCATTTGGGCCCATGTGGCACTGGCCCTTGGGTAGCCAAGTTGACCACTCACTAACACCGTCTGGAATAGTCTGAAACCTTTTGGTGCCTTATAATTTTTTTAGTATGCTCCTTGGTACTTCTGAGACACTCCCGGGCATCCACAGGACGCTCCCGGATGCATCAAGGACACTTCCGGGGCCATCCTGAGCTGTTTTGGTGTCCTTCTCTCATTCTCCTATGATCTCCTATAGTTCTTTAACAAATCACTAGTCATTAAGCTGTGACCCTATAGGTTCAGTAATATGCAGACATAACCTGGAACATCTTTCGATCAATAATTAAAAGTGGTATCTAGATAACCATGTTAACTTCCACACATAGACGACGGTCTTTATCTAATGAAGCTTTTATTTCCGCACACAATTCCCTTTACTTCAGATACGATACAAAACCCTGGGCGAGACTTATCGTCATATATTATCAAATTATCCTCATTAGCAGTTTTGTTCTATTTTCTCGTTTTCTTATTGTGGTATCCTCGCGATCACCATGCTTGTCTGGCTAGACGATAATGGATACTGTAATACTACCAAAAAAAGTTGTATGTCATAAAAGTTATATTATTGGACTCATGTTCGAAAGGTTTTCAACGATAGTACTTTTGTGGTATATAACTTATTTTTGGTAGTTAAATTAAATGTCAAAGTACGGCCCAAAATACAAGGGGGCTAATAAACCAGGACGGAGGTAGTAACTTACTATATGATTATACTGACAACTAAGTGAAGATATGATCCCGCAGTACATCATATGTTTTGGTGTATCCAACACCATTGTTCAACCAACAGTGTGTTCTCATTACTGTCGCCGTCCTTGGTACTTTAATAATTTCTATGATCAGGAAAACAGTATCATCTGCAATATATGAGCTAGTCTAAGAGGCGAGACTAGGGATATATTTGGTGTTTATGTTCCACACATGCAATTGAGTTTTCCTCTGAATCTCTCATTCAAGAATCATTGCAATTATAATGTAGAAATATATACATTAATTACTAATGTGGAAATAAGGAATACTTTATTATTGCCTCTAGGGTATATTTCTAACAAACGGTGCCACACCGATTCTACTGCAGATCGCGGAAGATGGCCTATACTTCCTTGTTGTCACACATGATTTTTAGAAGCCTCTGCAGACCTGGATCTGAATTCCTTTCCCCGGTCCATGTCTCGTTGCTGTCTGCAACTGGTGTGAGACCTTTATGAAGGTGAAGGAGTCCGGTAGTGAGGTGGTGATGAGTCCGTACCGGCGTGTCTTCTGCCTGATGGACAAGGTGCAAGTCGGCGACATCGTAGTCTTCAAGCTCGAGACTTGGGGATTCAAGGTCAAGATGTTCGATGCTCGCAACTCCACCACTACCACTGCGTCTGTCATGGCTAGGTTGTAACTGTCAAGGGCCTTATAAACTGCAGTAGTAGTCTACTGTATTGTGCTGTAAATTGTCCATATTTTGACAAGAATATCACCTGCTATTGTGCAAGTGAATGGGACGCCCCTTTTGTCTTAAAAGCCCACCGTGTTAATGTTAGCACTATTAGATGTTAATGTGTTGTGTTAATAATGTCCATGTTCGTGTTAATGTGTTGTGTGTTCTTAGTGTGCTTGTTGGTGTTAATATGCTCTGACGTGCTTGTTAGTGTGGTGCATAGGGGTGTGAGGTCACTATGTTTGAAAGGATGAGAAAACACCCCATTGCACACAACAAAAAATTGTGCTTTGCACTTGCTCACCTTGTAATTGCATATGCATGTGACCAAATAACGGACACAAATGACCATGGACGTGATGTGAGCTACCAAATGAGATGTTGAACATGGTTAGCCGCATTTTAGTCTAGCAACTGTGCCACAAATGCAAGGGGCCGAAAAATGATGTAGGGAATCAAGGACGCTACATGTAGTTTATGTTTTGTTTTGTTTTTTGCGATAACACAATGTGGTTTATTCACATGTCCTTCTTGATAATCAAGGTTTATTCCCCAGCCAAAGGTTTTTCTAGATATGTGGTTCCATATCATTTTGCGAGCATAGATCAATTCATCATGGGGTTAGAACCTCTCTACTAGCCACCCGACTGATCATTAGTTCTTCAAATGTTGCACTTAGCATCGGTACGATCCATATATTATTGCAGTTGGCACTAGGATTAATTCACCGGTTCATATGCTTGAAATGTGATACAAGTCAAATTTTACGAGCCAAGAAGGTGACATGAAGAAATGGAACATATGTAAGTTGGACAACACTTGTGGGCCTTACATGGACAGAGCGTGTTGATGACATGTGTTTTTTTCTTCATTTGATCCAAAGTGGGTTGGGTTCCACTATCAGATATAACGGAATGAAACAGAAATGAAACAACATCCTAGTGCAAGTCAAAAACTAAAAACGGTCCGAGAACTTAAAAATGCAAGTTCTAGGTGCCCAACACATAGCACCACCCCTCATGTCGCATGCATTGCTAGCAGCAAAACGCAGAGGAAATACAAAGAAGCTAGCAGTAGATATTACACACGAGTGTATCTCCACCATCGCTCCAACATTCATCAACATTAGCATAAGCTGCTCTGTATCTTGTTCCATTAAACACATTATCATTCATCAACATTATGCATTATCTTGTTCCATTAGCATCAACATTCATCAACATTGCTTCGGCACCATCGTCTTATCTATCTTCATCTCATCATCTATGGGTAGTTGCTTCCAGCATGAAAGTGTCTCCTCCCAATCCAACCTCTCTCCCGTCATGCATTCCTAGTGCCACATTGTGTAAAGTTTCTATTTCACTCTCGAGCGCCAGACGATCTCCTTCATTTTTAATCCTGCCCAAATAACGCATAAACTAGCATGCACAACAGATAAATTTAGTTGTACCCCTCCCATCCAAATAAGGTTGATTATGCAGTTTTTAGATAGCCCAGCACGTCGCAACAATCCCTACAAATATGTAGGTTCCTGCTTTGTGGAATAAAGTTGGGGATCCACCAAAAATATTATATAAAACATGTAGGTCAACATATTGCACCTACACATTTACAAATAATACTCCACATATACTTTGCCGTAGGGCATCTAAAGAAGAGGTGGTTAATCTTCTCAACCTCACGACAAAAATGACACAAAAGATCATCCGTCCACTTTCTTTTTAGCATGTTATCTTTTCTGGTAATTGCATTATGCCAAAGTAGCTAGAGACAAATCATGATTTTTAGACTAAAATTTTCTTTCCACGTATGTTTAAATGATCTGTCAGGGCCCACATCAGACAAGTGATTATAAGTTGATTTAACTATAAATCTACCATTCCTACTCCTTAGGCGCCAGCCAAAAGATTACAACATTAATTATCAATCTATGCAACTGGATCATCTGGTTAGAGTCCAACCATCTTCTAAAGGTAAGATTCCAGTTGCTCCCAACGAGTTGTCTCACAGATTTAGTTTGTTCATTACATATCCTAAAGAGATCAGGAAACTGGTCCTTTAATGGCCCATTACCACTCCATGTTTCTGTCGAAAAATCAATATGCTTACCATTCTTCACTATCGTGATTCTGTAAAATTGCTTGATTTTGAGTAGATCAAACTAGCGTTGCTGAAGACCAATTTCAATCTTGTATTATTTTCTAACAATTTCTTGCCAAAACACTGCTTTACTTTCAAGATTACACCACCGCTCACAGAGCAAACCGATATCAAATCTCTCCAGGTTTCCATTCCCAAGCCCTCCTTTCATTTTTGGGTCTACAAATAACGAACCATTTGACCATATGGTATTATTTTTTTATACCGCCTCCCTGCCAGAACAATTTCCTAATAGCTTTTTCCGTCCTCCCCAAGTTAGTTTTGGAAAATCTGTACATGGAGAAGCAAACAACAGACATGCTAGCTAAGCATGCATTGATCCTGGTTGATCTGTTATGACATTCTTACATGGCGCCTACCAAACGAGACGGGTTAATGAACCGAGATGGTTTTAAGTCAATCGACCTAATTTCGTATAAATAGTGGAACGCCTATCAGCATGTGGGTCGTCCTTAACGGAGCATTCTTAATATCCTTAGACTCGTTTTACATGTTTGGCATGCGTTTTCTGTTTTCTTATGAAACTAAAAATCGAGGCACTTATAGCGAAAACAAACAAGAAAGAATTAACGATTGGTTGGATGGTTACAAGGATGGTGGTACCCTCCTCCGTTCATCAGTGTAGAGAAACTGTTTGGCAATACAATAGTCGTTGTATTGATCGGGTGTAGGTGCACGTATATAAAGAGTACGAGACTAGGAGGTGGGCCAGGGTATACACATATACATGCAACACATATATTCAACACCCCCCCCCCCCACACACACACACACACACAGTCGAAGCGTCACCGGAGACACAGGGACTGGACCGAAACTCCTCGAAGACGGGAGTAGGCAATCCCTTAGTCATCACATAAGCAAACTGTTGCATCGTCGGAACATGGAGAACCCAAACCCGGCCAAGTGCAACTTGCTCACGCACAAAGTGAATATCGAGCTCAATATGCTTCATACAATAATGGTGCACCGGGTTGGCGGAGAGGTAGACCGCGCTGACATTATTGCAGTAGACAAGAGTGGCCTTGTGAACATCACAAAGCAACTCCAGGAGTAGCTGACGAATCCTAGTGCATTCGGCCACGGCATTAGCCACGGCTCGATACTTTGCCCCGGCGCTGGAGCGGGAAACCATGGGCTGTCACTTGGATGACCAAGAGATCAGCGAGGGCCCGAGGTAGACGCAGTAGCCGGACTTAGAGCGCTGGATGTCGGGGCAGCTGACCTAGTCGGCTTCCGAGTAGGCGACGAGGTCGGTGGAGGCAGAGGTCGTAAGGGTGAGTCCCAAGGACATAGTGACGCGTATGTAATGGAAAATACGCTTCACCAAGGTCCAATGGGAGTCACGTGGGGAGTGCATATGCAGGTACACCTGCTGAACAGCGTACTGCAGATCCGGGTGTGTCAGCATCAGGTACTGTAAGGCACCAAAAATGGAGTGCTAGAACGCTGCATCAGACGCGGGAGACCCCTCCAGGGCAGAGACCTTCGCCTTCCTGTCAACAGGAGTGGGCGCCCGCTTGCAGTTAAGCATACGAGCACGCTCCAGAAGCTCGTGGGCGTACTTCTGCTGATGCAGAAAGAAGCCGTCAGCTCGACGGACCACCTCAATGTCGAGGAAGTGGTGCAGGGGCCCCAAGTCCTTGAGGGTGAACTCATCACAAGACGAACTGTGAGCCGCTGAAGGAGCTCGGGGGCGGACGCTGTGAGGATGATGTCATCGACGTAGAGCAGCAGATATGTAGTGTCAGCTCCCTAATGATACACAAAGAGTAAGGCATATCGGAGCGAGTGGACCGAAAGCCCAGAGACTGCAGGAACATGGCAATACTCTGGTACCAAGCCCGTGGCACGTGCTTCAACCCGTAAAGAGAGCGAGAGAGCAGGCACACGATGTCCGGATGCTCGGCGTCGATGAAGCCAGTGGGCTGCTCACAGAAAACCTATTTAGCAAGATGATCGTGCAAGAAGGCGTTGGAGACGTCCAACTGATGCACATGCCAGGCTCGCGAGACCGCCAACTGAAGCACGGTGCGGATCGTGCCCGGTTTCACAACCGGAGCGAAGGTGTCGGTGAAGTGCACGCCCGCACGTTGCCGAAAGCCACTAACTACCCACTCAGCCTTGTAGCGCTCTAGGGAACCATCCGGACAGGTCTTGTGGCGGAACATCCACTTGCCAGTGTGACATTGGCACGAGGGGGTCGCGGAACAAGATGCCACATGCGGTTTCGTTGCAAGGCGTCGAACTCCTCTTGCATCGCGGCGAGCCAGTGGGGTCACGATGGGTAGCGTGAGCAGAGGTAGGAGTGGGTGACGACATCGATGTCAAGGCAGCGCGCACATACTCGCCGGAGGAGTAGCGCGTGCTCAGCAGGAGCACTCCGGCCCAGGCACGGGTCGTCACGACGAGAGGCGGAGCGGTGGGGGCGGTGGCTGGGAGGGCAGCAGCGAGGGAGGCAACGGGCAAGGAGGATGTCGAGCCCGTCGCCAGGGAGGCGGCACCAACCGCGGTGGAGGGCGGGGTGGCCGGCGCGGAGCCAGGGTGGGGGGGGGCGGTCCAGCTCAACCTCGGATGAGGGAGTCGTGGCCCGGTCCGACTCGACCTCGGGGAAGGGAGTCGGGAACCCGGGTGGCGACAAAAGGTGCCGGGATGGAGAGAGCACCTGGGGTCGCGGCCGCGCGTCACGCCAAGCAGGGGGCGCGGGGGTCGGCGCCGAAGGAGCCGGAGCCGGAGAGACCCAAAAAAAGGGAACACCATCTTGACAAAATGCATGTGCCTCGAGGTGTACACGCGGTGAGTGACAGGATCATATCACCGGTAACCTTTGGTGTTAGAGGGATAGCCAAGAAAAACGCATGGGAGTGATCGTGGTGTGAGTTTGTGTGGAGTGGTGGACGCGGTGCTAGGATAGCAAAGACACGCGGAAATGCGAAGACCGTCATCGGACGGTGGTGCTCCGAAGAGAAGGTGGTAAGGGGCATAGTTCCACTGAGGACGACATGGATGGATGTTAACTAGAAGGGTAGCAGTGGCGACAGCATCGGGCCAAAATCGGGCGTGCATGTTAGAGTGAAAGAGTAACATGCGAACGCAGTCATTAAGAGTACGAAGAATGCGCTCGGCAAGGCCGTTCTGCTGTGAGGTGTATGGGCAAGTTAAACAGAAGATGGTGCTGTGAGAAGAAAGAAGGGTGCAAAGAGCAACGTTATCAAAACTCTTTTCCGTTGTCAGTTTCGAGTGCAAGAATGGGGCGAGCGAACTGTGTGGTGGCATAGTAATAAAAGGACGTGAGTGTGGCTAAAGCATCGGATTTGCGACGAAGAGGAAAAGTCCACACATAATGAGAATAATCATCTAAAATCAACAAATAGTATAGGTAGCCTGTGTTACTTGCAACGGGAGATGTCCAAACATTACTATGGAGTAATTGAAATGGAAAAGTGGAAACAGTTGTAGACGCACTAAAGGGAAGACGAACGTGCTTGCCTAAACGACAGGCCTCACAAGTATGCTCGTCGAGCTTATTACATGAGAAAGAAAAACTCCTAAGAATTTGACGCAAAACGGTGGGGTTGAGATGGCCCAAGCGAGCATGCCGAAGTTCGACGCCGGCAGCGAGGGCGACGGATGTGGAGGTGGAGGCGCCGGTGTGCATGGTATAGAGCTCATTGGGGCTGTCACATTGGTGAAGTACCATCCGGGTACGGGCGTCCTTCACAGAAAAACCAACACCGTCAAATTTAACAGTAAGTGGTTTCTCATGAGTAAGACGACGAATGGAAACTAAGTTCGTGACTAAGTCAGGTGAAACAAGAACATTAGACATAGTGATAGGTGTGGAAGTAGAAGGAAAATTAGTGCTACCGATATGAGTGATAGGTAAAGAAGAGCCGTTGCCAACGGTGATGCGAGTGGGTGTGTGAACGGGAGTGGGGGAGGTTAGGTTACCGGGATGAGCTGTCATGTGTGTTGTAGCACCTAAGTCCATGTACCAGTCGCCTCCACCTACATAGCTACTCGACGACAACGCGGAGTGCAGGGCGGCCAGGAGGGCGGGATCCCATGGCACAGGAACCGGTGGCGGTGGGAGACCTCCGTAGGGCGGCGCCCGGGCGGATGGGCCATAACCGCCGAGAGGCGGCGCACGAGGGGGGCGCCATAACCTACGCCAGCGGGCTGGTAGGGCGCGTCGAGGAACACCTGGTGGCCCGCATGGCGAGAGGACCGAGAAGACCCGGTGCAAGAGCCCATGGGACGGGCATATGATAGGCATGCACGACGCCCGTCCACGGGTTCTGCCCGGCTGCCCACGGCGGAGGGGGCTGCTGGTAGCGCGGCACCCCCTATGCCCTGGGCCGGCTGCTGCTGGCGGCGACCCCCGCCGCCCCGCCGGCTGCGCCGGCCCCCGCCACCTTGCGGCTGTTGGGGAGGCGCGGGGGGTGCGGGTGGCGCAGGCGGCGGCGGGCAATACCCGGCTGGGGCGGGAGGGCGCGACTAGGTTGGCGGGGCCGGTGGTGCCGAGCCGTCGCAGGTGGTGCCGGCGGCGAGGGCGATGTGCTAGACCCACTACTTAACCTTCGTCATCCGGCGCTCCTCGAGCTTGAGGTACGCGATGACGCGCTGAAAGGTGGGCTACGGCAACAAGGTGAGGTTAGAAGCCACGTTACTGAAGTCCTCGTTGAGGCCGACGATGAGGGTGCTCAGCATGAGGTCGTCGGAGACTTTGGCACCAATGTCATGAAGTTCATCGGCGAGCATCTTGAGCCGCATGCAGTACTCATCGATGGTGGAGTTGTTCTGGTGACAGGCTGACAGCCGAAGAGCTCCTGTTGCAAGAAAACAAGGCACTGAAGTTTATTGTCGGTGAAGAGCGCGTTGATCTTGGTCCACACGGCGCAAGTGTCATCGTCCTCGGCGACAACCGTGTGGAAGATGTCCTTCGAGACGGTTTGGTAGAACCATCGGATGAGCGTGGCCTCAATATTGCGGACCACTCCGGATCGCCCTTCATGTAGTCACTGTCCACGGAACCATTGATGTGCTCGGTGACATAGTACTCACGGAAGACAAGGTTGAAATAGGTCTTCCATGCGTAGTACGAGGTGTTAGAGCTGTCGGGCGGATGGGGACCCGGGCCTCGATGTTGAGGTCGTGGATGACGGCGGCGGAGGGCTCGGGGGCGGCGAAGGGGTTCGACGAGCGGGTAGTGGAAGAACCCGGGGAGTCCATTACGTGGCTAGGGTTAGGGTTTTAGAGGTGGGCAGCGGCGGCAGGAGGGTGCGGCGGCTGCGGGTGGGAGGATGGCAGCGGCGGCAGGGGAGGGTGGTGGCGCGACGGAGCGACAGCGGAGGGTCGGCGCGGCGGGAAGGAGCAGAACCGGCGGCGGCACGGGGCGGCAACAGCGTAGGGGGAGAACGTGGTGGCGGCGGGGTGCGGCGGCGGCGGCTTGCCCTAGGTCAGGACCTTCAGAGTTGATACCATGTAGAGAAACTGTTTGACAATACAATAGTCGTTGTATTGATCGGGTGCAGGTGCACGTATATAAAGAGTATAAGTGGGCCTCGACCTCAACTATACAAGACTAAAAGGTGGGCCAGGACATACACATATACATGCAACAGATATATTCAACAATCAGGGATCAAACCTCGGATTTTGATAGCGAGCACTAATCTTGAAACTCCATTATTTCAGTCTTCCGTTGACGCGATGAAATATACACTGTACTATTTTGTTTAAAAAGAATCACACAAAATAAACATCACAAGACGAGAAGGGCCAATACGTTATATAAAAAATACTGGTGTGCCCCATCGCAACCGACCAAGCGACTTTCGGTGATTATCCCGGTTTTCCGAATCGCCATGCGGGGCCCGTCCGCGTGGGCGCACGACGCTCCACGACGTGCGGGGAGCCAACTCCAACGGTGCCGGACGGCGCTCCAGCGCACCGGCGAGCCGCGCCGGGCCGTCCGATGGCGGGCGTGGACCACCCATTGCTGTCGCTAATTATGAAACCATAGTGTGGGGTGGACTCACGCGCTGGCCGTTGACGTAGCTTTTGGTACGGGCCAACGACGACGGTTATGGTGTTGGTACGGCGATCGAAGTGTTATCTTAATGTAAACTAAGATTAAACTAACTTTGCATGGCAACGTCCATGGCCAAGGATTGCACTAAGTTCTCGACTGTTTTTGCGTTATAAGACTAGGCACAATGGTAAGTAACATACACTAATAATATACACATATCCCTAGACTATATTATTACCTTCATAGTGGGTAGTAACATAAGTGTGGTAACATACAAACCTTCATTTATTAGGTTATAGATTCATATTGCATTGGGACATGTGATGTTACAGTAACTAGCTAAGTTACTATAACTACCTCTCTCCTCATTAACTCACTGCCACATAAGTAAATTTGCTGAGTTGGACTTGATGTTACTGCTGAAGTTACTCCCACTGTGGCTAGTCTAAGACAGTTTCGTTCAGATTGAATTGATGATGGGTGGGGTCCGCTGCCCGTTGTTGATCTCGACGTCTGTGCTCGCGGAAAAGGAGGTGAGATGTTGACATCGCAATTCTCGAACGTATATTCTTCTGTCCGAGTTTTTGTGTGTGTGTGACAAAAGCAGCAGAGCAAGAAGAGGAGGTGCATCCGTGGTGGCCTGGCTGTACTAGCGTGACTGCGCGAGGCTGACGTTCAGAACTCATCCTAGGGCACGGCTATATATCTCGCCTACTGTGATGCTACCTTTCGTCTCGCATCAACAATTTATCTTTTTCTTTCGGTTTTGTGTCGGTTTTCAACAATTTTTTTGGGGGTTTCATTTTTGTGTGTTTCTTTAACAGCGTGTTTGGTTGTTCAAGTGAAAGGGATTGGGAATTTATGAGAGGGAGTTGCCTGAGGGATTAGGCTTGGGAAGTGGACTATTAATCCTAATCCCACGTTTGGTGTGGGGTGGGAATTATATATAGGAATAATTCTAATGAACAATGGATAAAGAAGGGGACACACAAATGCTCAAACAAAATCTATAACATGTGAAGGCAAAAAAGAGAATAGAAAGGGGAAATAGATCTGCATCAAACTTTATTACGTAGCAAAAGCAGATGGGCTACACGCTGCTGGGTGCCCCTCTTGCATGAGATGTGCTCGTGCTTGGCATTGCATCTGCAGATTAGTAAGCAGTTAGGCTGGCCGATTTATTTGGAGGAAAGATGATATCGCTGCAAGTATTTAGGTAGGATTTTCGTGGAGTTTTTTCCTTTCTTTGTGCGAGGTGGGCCAATAAATCTGTAACATTTTTCTTCTAGGCGTCAACTCCCATTCCTTCGCCGAATTACTAGGGTCCCCCCAGGGAAGAGATCGATGGGAGTTGGACCTCCTAATTCCCCTTCCCCTTCCCTTGTTAATTCCCAAGTCCATGAACCAATCAACAGATTTTTAGTCCCAACCACCTTAAACTCCCATTCCCTAGCTCCAACTCCTCCCAAACAAACAGGTTGTAACGGTTTTCTTCAAAAATATTGGATTTTTACTTGTTATTTTCATTCCCCTTTTCCTTTTTATCAATACATATAGCTTTTTCACACACATTGTACATTTTTCTTATACACCATGAACATTTTCTTATACCCATTTAAGATTTTTCAAATGCATGGTTAACATTTTTTTAAATATATCTTTTGATGTCTACTTTTTTTTCATACAAATATGCACTTTTTTGTATACATTTGAATTTTCTATACAGATTTAAGAAAATTCAAATACATGATTATCATCTTTAAAATGCATGTTTTTTTGTACATTTTTAATATGTATTAAACATTTTTGAAATACGCATCGAAATATGTTTCAATTATATATTTTTTATGAAACTACACAATTTTATTTACATTGTACAATTTCTAAAATCTCATAACCATATTTTTGAAACACGTGAATACCTTTTTAAATTGTAACGTATATACAAACCTTTTTTAATTACACCATTTTGTTTCCCTAAACATTTTAAAGAATGGTATAAACACTTTTTAGTTACACAAAAAAATGCATTGCATCAACCTTTTGTTTAGAATGTCACGTACATGTTTTTGAAACTCATGAACATTTTTTAAAAAAATTCGACATTTTTAATACAATCAACATTTTTATAATTTTGCTAACAATTTTGCACTATCATTTTAATTTTGCGGCTTTCTAATTTTACAAATGAAACATATCTTTGGAAATCATGTATATTTTAGAATATTTTGTAATACATGAAAAAAAAAAGAAAAAACAAACAAATGAAAGTACTATAGATTGAGAAGGACTGGACATGAAGTCGATGTACAATGCATATCCCTATGTATATGTGAATTTTCTTTCTTCTTCGATTTATTGCTTTCACAAAGAATAGAAACAAAACAGATACTGCTAGTATTATTTTGCTCTCGCCCTACGCCATGAACTTTTGTTTACATGGTGCGCTCATTTTCCGAGTCAGCCTTCCGAGCTTCGATCCTTCTCAAGTTCGTCCGTTGGGACGGATTAGACGGTGCTCCGGCGTAGATTCCTACCAGCTCCTTGTGGCGGCAAGCTTAGGGTTTCTCGGTGATATTTGTTGCAGGTTCTTCAGATCGATTTAAGGATTTAACGGCGACGATCGGTTGAGGTGTCCAGCTTCATTGGACCATGACCCAACTGACGAGTTTCATTTTCTTTCTCTCGATCATATATGCGAGTCGGTAACTAGAGCCCCTAAATTCATTATTGCACCCGCAAAAAAGAAATAAATTTCATATTCTCATGATACCTCTAACTTAACATCATTGCCCGGGCAACAAACTGTTCTTCGGTTATACTCCCTCCATTTCATAATGTAGTGTCTATAAATTTTTACAAAAATCAAACATTACAAACTTTGACCATATTTATAGAGAAAAGTAGGTACATATAAAATACCAAATGCACATCATTGGATACATCATGAGTTATATTTTTCAAAATGTACATATTTGGCATTGTAGATGTAGACAGTTTTCTCTAATACACTCGGACAAAATTGGTAAAGTTTGACTTTCACAAAAATCTACGGCCACTACATTGTGTAATGGAGGGAGTATCATCGTATGAACTTCCATGCCAGTTATTTAAAATTAAAGTGATGAATTTGCTTTACCTTTGCACTCTGAATGTGAAGATTGGAATTTTATTTTTGTATTCCATCCCTAACCTAGTAATCTAAACGTTTCTATATTAGTTTATAGTGGAAGTAGCAACTTGCTTGTAGGTTACTCTCTTTAGAGCATCTCCAGTCGCGCCCCCAACAGCCCCCCCCCCCCCCCCCAAGGCGATTTTTTAGCGCCAGTGGCCGAAAATCGGTCCAGTCGCGCCCCCAGGATCTCGTTTAGCGCCAATTTGGGTGAAATCCAAAGCCGGCGATCCCGCCCCGAACCCAAACGGCCGGGTGTCGCCTAGGCGCGCCAGCACAAGCGAAAAGCGGCGTGGGCCCGCTTTGTCGGCGACTGGAAGCCCTTTTCCCGTCGTTTCCTCCCGCGCTCACCCCTCTCTTCTCCATTCCTCCTGCCAATCCCCCGCCTCCTTCCCGCCGTTTTGCCGGCCATGCCGCCGAAGAAGTACGTGATGCCGCGTGCTGCGACGGATCCCGCCGCCGTCGCCGCCCAACCGAAGCAAAGGAAGCCGAGGGCTCCACTCTCCAAGCCCCCTGGCATGACCAATGCTGAGTGGAAGGCGGATGTGGAGCGCCGGGAGGCCGTCACCGCCGACAGGCGCAACAGGGCGAAGAAGGCGAGGGAAAAAGTAGCGTACGCTGCGGCGGCGGCGGAGCGTGCCGTCGAACAGGCGGAGGTGGCGCGTGCGGCGATGGCAAATCCACCCGGTGACCACCCATATGCGGCCTGGAGCCAGCAGAGCATCGGCTCTCCGGCCAGGTTCTCGTCGTCGCCACACCCATGGAGCACGCCGTCGCCGGGCTATGCCGATGGGGACGCTTGCGGTGGTTTCAACCCCAACATCACGTTCCCCCACGGGCGCCCTGCCCAGCGCACGCCCTCGCCGGCGTTCACCGGCCTGCAGTACCCGCCTTACACGTACTCGCCGCCGGACTACGCAGCCTCACCGACGCCCCCTCTTTGCCGCGGCCTGTACTCGCAAGCGTCGTTGTTGGGGAACGTAGCAGAAATTCAAAATTTTCCTACGAGTCACCAAGATCTATCTATGGAGAGACTAGCAACGAGGGGAAGGAGAGTGCATCTACATACCCTTGTAGATCGCTAAGCGGAAGCATTCAAGTGAACGGGGTTGGAGGAGTCGTACTTATCGTGATCCAAATCACCGGAGATCCTAGTGCCGAACGGACGGCACCTCCGCGTTCAACACACGTGCAACCCGGTGATGTCTCCCGTGCCTTGATCCAGCAAGGAGAGAGGGAGAGGTTGGGGAAGACTCCGTCCAGCAGCAGCACGATGACGTGGTGGTGGTGGAGGAGCGTGGCACTCCAGCAGGGCTTCGCCAAGCACCGCAAGAGACGAGGAGGGAGAGAGGTAGGGCTGCGCTAGGGAGAGGTGGAAACTCTTATGTTTGCAGCCCCAAAGTCCTCAACTATATATAGGGGAGAGGGAGGGGGCTGCGCCCCCTCTACGGTTCCCACCCCAAGGGGTGTGGCAGCCCCAAAACCCATCTAGGGTGGCGGCCAAGGGGGGAGAGGGGGAAACTTGCCCCCCAAGTAAGGTGGAGGCGCCCCCTCCCCAAACCATAGGCGCCTTGGGCCCTGGTGGGGGGGCGCACCAGCCCACCTGGGGCTGGTCCCCTCCCACACTTGGCCCATGCTGCCCTCTGGGGCCGGTGGCCCCACTTGGTGGATTCCCGGGACCCTCCCGGTGGTCCCGGTACGTTACCGATAGCACCCAAAACTTTTCCGGTGACCAAAACAGGACTTCCCATATACAAATCTTTACCTCCGGACCATTCCGGAACTCCTCGTGATGTCTGGGATCTCATCCGGGACTCCGAACAACATTCGGTAACCACGTATATCTATTCCCAATAACCCTAGCATCATCGAACCTTAAGTGTGTAGACCCTACGGGTTCGGGAACCATGTAGACATGACCGAGACAACTCTCCGGCCAATAACCAACAACAGGATCTGGATACCCATGTTGGCTCCCACATGTTCCATGATGATCTCATCGGATGAACCACGATGTCGAGGATTCAATCAATCTCGTATTCAATTCCCTTTGTCTAGCGGTATAGTACTTGCCCGAGATTCAATCGTCGGTATCCCGATACTTTGTTCAATCCCGTTACCGGCAAGTCTCTTTACTCGTTCCGTAACACATCATCCCGTGATCAACCCCTTGGTCACATTGTGCACATTATGATGATGTCCTACCAAGTGGGCCCAGAGATACCTCTCCGTCACACGGAGTGACAAATCCCAGTCTCGATTCGTGCCAACCCAACAGACACTTTCGGAGATACCCGTAGTGCACCTTTATAGCCACCCAGTTACGTTGTGACGTTTGGTACACCCAAAGCATTTCTACGGTATTCGGGACTTGCACAATCTCATGGTCTAAGGAAATGATACTTGATATTAGAAAAGCTTTAGCATATAAACTACACGATCTTTGTGCTAGGCTTAGGATTGGGTCTCGTCCATCACATCATTCTCCTAATGATGTGATTCCGTTATCGACAACATCCAATGTCCATGGTCAGGAAACCGTAACCATCTATTGATCAACGAGCTAGTCAACTAGAGGCTTACTAGGGACATGGTGTTGTCTATGTACCCACACATGTATCTGAGTTTCCTATCAATACAATTATAGTATGGATAATAAATGATTATCATGAACAAGGAAATATAATAATAATAACTAATTTGTTATTGCCTCTAGGGCATATTTCCAAACAGTCGTCCGCGCCGCATCTCGGCGACACCGACACGACGGAGGCCGACATGTACGACATCATCGCAGCCGGCTCGGCTGCCGCCGCTGCTTCCCCCGGATTCACTATGCAGGACGACTCGATTGAACTTGCCGATATGGACGGCGAGGGCGACTACGGCGAGGAGGAGCCGGAGGAGGAGGAAGAGGAGAAGGAGGAGCCGGCGCCGATGAAGAAAGGCAAGAAGAAGAATAAGAAGACGACGGCCAAGTCCGGCGAGCCGCACATCAAATGGGCGTCCTGCGAAGAGGAGTGCCTCGCCGAAGCGTGGAAGGTCGCCTGCCTCGACCCGGTCACCGGCACGAATCAGAGCATCAAGATCTACTGGGACCACATCAAGACCGAGTTCGACGAGCGGAAGCTCGTTGACCCCTACTTCAAAGGCATGCACATGAAGCGGGGGTCGAAGGGGATGGAGAACCATTGGTCGCTCATCCAAACGGCGTGCACCAAATGGCATGGTATCTTCGAGGAGGTCGCGGCTCGCCCGGAGAACGGCACCAGCCTCGAGGATCAGGTATCGCATGCCGTTCTGTCGTCGTTATATCGCTCCGAGAGCGTTCTTTTGCCTTGTATGTGCCCTGGCGCGCGCTCTGGCGCTGACTGATGTCCTTTCTTCGGCGCAGCTGGTACGCATGTTCGCCATGTTCCGCGACGGCAATAGTGATGCAGACTTCAAGTACCTCCACGTCTTCAAGCGGATCGACAAGTGCGAAAAATGGGCGGCCGTCCGACGCACCCTCGCCAAGGCCAAAGAGACGTACAAACCGGACGCGCCGACCGCGGGCGCGGCCTACGGGCGCCCGGACGGCAACAAAGGTGCCAAGAAGGCGAAATACGCCGAGTCGGCTGCTGCGCGCGTGCAAGAGTCCATCGAACACTGTCTCGCCGACGCCAAGACCAGAGCCGCCGAGCGAGAGGAGAAAATTTAGGCGAGGTGGGCTGTTTTGATGACGAACAGCGCCGTCAAACTCAACTTGCTTCAGACCAGGGCCGCCGCAAAGCTCAAAGCTCAAGACACCAAGAAGAGGAACAACGATCTCGCCTTTTTGATGGACGGCGCTGACATGCTCCAGAGCAGCGACGAAAAGCTCAAGGCGTGGTACTTGGCCAATCGCGGCCTCATCCTGGACCAGATACAGGCGACGCCGACGCCGACGCCGCCGCGCAGCCCGGCGTCTGATGATGATGCCTCCGCGATGCCCAGCCCCACCGACGACGATGCCTCTGCCGCGCCGAACAGCCTGGAAGCCGCGTCAAACAACCCGGTAGCCGCGCCGACTCCTCCTAGCCCACGTACGCCGCCGCCGCCGCACCCGGAGGTTGAGCTCGGCGTCTGATGCCTTCCGCGTCCTTTCTTTTTTGTACGCCAAACTACATTTAATCGTCGATCTGTGGCACTGTGAATCGCCGAACTATTACGATGATCGTCGGTTTGTGGTTTCTTTGAGTGGGAATGATGGATTTCGAATATGAAACGCCTTCGGGGCGGTACCTGGGCGTGTGGCTAGGAAGAAATGAATCTCAGGGACCGAACTAGCGCCGGCTCGCCTCCAGGTCGCTCTTTTTCGGCGTCCTGAGGGCGAACGGGCTGGAGATGCTCTCAGTCAGTTGGGCCGCTTCGGCCGAGCGAGAAAGCGTCTGCTGGGCAGCGAAAGGACCTCCGCATCGTCTCATGGACAAGGCAAGGGGGGGTTGCCAGTTGAAGCATTATTGAATCCACTAGTGTGGCATTGTGCGCACGGCAGCTTGGCAGTCACCGCTTTGTCTAGAGAGCGAGCGTGCACTGACTACATCACGCAATATATGAAACCAACGGAAAAAAAACATTAGAACAAGCTTGCCGTTTCTGCATGACAGGTGGGCCTTCTTGGGCTTATCGCCCAACGGATACTTGCGCTCCAACCGTCGGTCGGGTCGGCCCCCCCACGCACTACTCCCTGCTCTGCTCTCCTCTCTGCTCATATAAAAGCCCGACCCAACGGACGCAACGGAACACCACAGCTCGCACTCACTCCACACTAGCGAGCCATCACCGCGAAGCCACGATCGAGCCGAGCGCACTCATGAGGGCGAGGCAGCGCGGTGAGAGAGGTGGTATGTCGTCGACGAGCACGAGGTCGAGGCTGGCGGCGGCGGCAGACGGGGCCTCGTGGTGCCTCGCGCTATCGGCGCTGGCGGCGCTGCTGCTGGTGTGCTCCCTCGGCGAGACGTCGGAGGCGGTCACTGTGCGGGGCGCCTCGCTGTCGGCGCGGTGGCGGCCGTGCGAGGAGGTCTACGTGGTGGCGGAGGGCGAGACGCTGCACGGCATCAGCGACCGGTGCGGCGACCCCTACATCCTGGAGCGCAACCCGCACGTCCACGACCCCGACGACGTCTTCCCCGGCCTCGTCCTCAGGATCACGCCCTCCAGCCCCAGCACCAGGCAGTCCGTCCCCGCTAGCCCGTAGGTAGAAGAAGAAAGAAGAAGAGTTTGATTGTTCTGAAGAATCATTCCAGTTCGCTCTGAAGAAGTCTGATTTAGTACGAGTAACCTCGCTAGTCTTAGCGGTAGAGGACTGTTAGCGGTTAGCCAAGGTAGTTATGGAGTCTGTACTCTTGTATTGTATACGGCTTAGGTAGCTTTGACTGTGCAGCAGTTTTGTTGAGTAGTGCTGTACGTCGCTCGGTAGTGGCACACCCACGATCACGCTCGGCTGCGGCCAGCGCCGTGTATAACTCTGCAGCCTCGAGCATAATTCAAGTGTGTTGAATCCCATTCTCTTCCTCCCTCGCAACATGGTATCAGACGCCTCGGACCTGCTCAATCCCTTCTCGCAGGCTCCCGATCCCGCTTCCGCTTCCACCATGGATGACAACCCTGTCCTCTCCCCTCGCTCCTCTGTCGACGGCGCCGCTGGTGTTCTCGGTGCGGCCGCTGGCGTCCTCAACGCCGAACCACTCCAGCAGGCTGCTCCCGTCGCCCAGCCCGTCGCCCCACCTATCCCACCTCCTCCATCGTCGGTTCCCTCCGCCATCCTCCAAACTGTCGATATTCGCCGCCACGTTCCTGTCGCCCTGGATCTTCTCGCCGGCAACTACTCTCAGTGGAGGCGCCACTTTGATACGGTGCTCGGCATGTTCGGGCTCGGCGCGCACGTCGACGCCGCCGCGGCGGTCCGCCGCGGCGGTCCCTCGCCCCCGTGATCCTGAGTGGCAGATGGCGGACCACACCGTCGTCCACTGGCTGTACTCCACTATCTCGCCGGAGCTCCAGGAGGCGGTCATGTAGCCCGAGGACACCGCCTTGACCGTGTGGCGCGCCCTCGACGACATCTTCCGCAACAATCAGCTGGCGCGCGCCGTGTACATCGACGTCGGGTATCACGCCGTCGTCCAGGGGGGCATGACCGTGATGCAATACTGCACCCGGCTCAAGGGCTTCGCCGATCAGCTCCGCGACCTCGGTCAGCCGGTGACGGATCCTCGTCAGGTTTTCCACCTCCTCCGCGGTCTTAACCGCCAGTACCACTCTGTGATTCCCCATATCACTTCCCAGGATCCGCTGCCCTCGTTCCTCCAGGTGCGCTCGTTCCTCCTCTTAGAGGAACACCGCGCCGCGCAGACTGCTACGCTGCAGTCTGCCCACGCCCTCTGGGCTGGTCGTGGCTCTCCTTCCTCGCCGGCCCCAACTCCGGCTCAGCCTCACCCACCTCCCGGCAACGAAAACAGCGCGCGCGGACGCGGGCGCGGTCGCCGCCGCGGCCGTGGCAACGGCGCCGCTCCTGCTTCACCAGCCGCACCGGCGCCTCGTGCGCCCGTCTGCCCGGCTCCGGCGCCGGGTGCCCACTCCTGGACGGGCCTCGTCCAAGCATGGCCGATGCCGTGGCGCGCCCCGGGCACCGGTGTCCTCGGACCCCGGCCAGGCACACCGCACCAACAGGCGTTGTTCGCCGCTCCCTACGGCGCTCCGAGTGGCTCATCTGCTAGCTACGGCGCTCCGGGCGGCGCGCCTCCTGGCTATGGCACTCCTGGCGGGCCTCCGCCTGTCTACGGCCCGCCTCCTTCCTACGGGTCTCCTGGCGCCAGTTCGTCCACCGCGCCATCACCGGCGTGGGACATGCAGACGCTGCAGGCAGTGCTCCACAGCGCCACCGCGGGGCCGTCCTCGTCCGGCACTGCCAGCGAGTGGTACCTCGATTCCGGCGCCTCCGCACACATGTCTTCAAACCCTGGTAATCTTCACTCTCTTCGCCCGTTTCGTTCGCCTTCTCAAATCATTGTGGGCAGCGGCGCTCACCTCCCCGTCACCCACATCGGCGACGGTGCTCTCCTCGAGGGTACCTCACCTGTTCAATTGCGCAATGTCCTCGTCTCACCTTCTCTCATCACGAACCTGCTTTCTGTTCGTCAAATTTGCCGCGATAACCCTGTCTCTGTCGAGTTTGACAAATTTGGTTTCTCTGTCAAGGATCTTCGAACCAAGGAGGTGATTCTCCGATGTGACTCGGATGGTGATCTCTATCCCGTTCGGCGTCCCTCGCTTGCTCCTCGTCATGCCTTTGTCGGTCTCGCCGACTCCAACTTATGGCACCAGCGTCTTGGGCATGCTTCACTTCGCCTCGTCGCCGACTCCAACTTATGGCACCAGCGTCTTGGACATGCTTCACTTCGCCTCGTCGCCGACCACCTCTCTGTTGGGTTCAGCAAGTCCGCGCCTCACTCGTGCCATGCTTGTCGTTTGGGCAAACATGCCCGTCTACCTTTTAGTCGTTCCTCCAGCAGTAGCATGTTCCCTTTTCATGTTTTGCACCTTGATGTATGGACATCTCCGGTTGTAAGCATATCTGGTTATGAATTCTATTTGGTTGTGCTAGATGATTATACTCATTACGTCTGGACCTTCCCACTCAAGCGAAAATCTGATGTGCTTCCGGTCCTGTTAGACTTCTATGCTTATGTGCAGACGCAGTTCCAGCTTCCCATTTTCTCTCTTCAAACAGATAATGGACGTGAGTTTGATAGCGCCGCTGTTCGGTCTCTCCTCGCTCGTCATGGCACTCATCTACGCCTCTCCTGCCCTTACACAAGCCAGCAAAACGGGAAGGCAGAACGCATCTTGCGCACGCTCAACGACAGCATTCGCGCTCTTTTGTTCCATGCGTCCATGCCTGCTCGGTTCTGGGCTGAAGCTCTAAGCACTGCCACGTATTTAATCAACCGCCGGCCATGCCATGCTACCACACCCTGCACCCGGCACGAACTCCTTCTCGGAGTCGCTCCTGACTACTCTTTACTCCGAGTCTTTGGGTGCTTGTGCTACCCCAACCTTACTTCCACGGCTAAACACAAACTCGATTATCGGTCCCTCGCGTGTGTGTTCCTTGGATATCCACCTGACCACCGTGGCTACCGTTGTTTCGATCCCATTTCGCGCCGTGTCATTACCTCTCGCCATGTCTACTTCCACGAGACGGTCTTCCCTTTCGCCCCTTCCTCCCCCTCTAACACCGCTGCTCCGCCACCGCCTACGATTGCTCCGCCCATTTTGCAGGTGCCCGCGCTTGATGAGCGGGCTTGCGATCGTGCCCCATGTGCGCCTTCGCCTGTGGCCTCTGGATCGCCACTGGACAGCTCCGTCGTGCGCATGCAGCGCGCGCGATCGGTGCGTTCCAACTCCATCGCTCGATCCTCGTCCAGCGGCGGCTTGGAGTCTTCACCGCCCAGCCTGCCCGCCATGCAACGGCATGCAGCCGCTGATGCGGCGATGGACGGCCCAGGCACGCGTGTCTCTGTTGACGGCCCTTCGCCTTCCACGCGCGTGCACCCAGTGTCGAGCAGCTCCTCCGCGCCGTCGTCTTCTACTGCTCCACCACCTGTACCACGGCGTATGGTAACGCGTGCCCAGACTGGCGTTCTTCGTCCAAACCCGCGCTACCACGACACCAGTCTTGTCGCCGCTACTTCATCTGATGTGGTCTCGCCGGTTCCCTCGTCGGTCC